>NC_135561.1:22388485-22400985 GCF_964340395.1 Glandiceps talaboti | reverse complement strand
ACATAATTGAGTCAGTGCGTCAAGTGGAAAATTATAATGGCTTTCAAATATTTGGTGGTAAAGCCATTTTCAGCTAGCCCGTGGACAAGTCAAGTCAGTAATCAAATATGTTAGTGCAGTCCATAACTACTAAATCTAGATGATTATATTAGGTTGTATGAAAGACTAATTTGCCGGTTGACAACATATCTATTTTAACATCGTACAGGAATTTTTTTCGGTTTATTTAATTTTGATGGGGGACATGATTAAATTGAGTTTTTCATTTTTCTGACCTAATCGTATCAGGATCTGAGCGTTAGAGAGTTTACAGTTGATATTTAACTCTTAAAGTTTATTATCATACATGTTTGTGGATGTATAAATGCCAATTTGGCCTATTCTAATTGTAATTCAATATGCAAGGTCGGCTACATCAAATAAAATAGTACATTTGTGTAGTGTTAACAACAATCTGCACTCAGTCTGTCATAACACAATTGTTACTGTGACTCTGTATTTCAAACCACATACAATCCAGTCTCTCTCTCTTACACTTGTATTAGTTTCACAGTAAAATGAGCACTTTTAACGATTACAAAGTACCAAATAGTTGGGGGGTTTTCATTTACCTGATTGATTTTTAAATTTTACTAATAAATGACCAGCAAGAAATATGTATCTAAATTTTGCGAGTAGCTTTAATTCGTGTATTTTGTTCATAATTATCGAAATACAGAATCGTTGCCGATATGGTGTGGTTAGATTTCATGTAGATGTGGAAACTACATGTACAGTCTATATACATTTAGGCTGATAGGAATCAGTAAGATGTCAGACAAATCAGCCTTCTGTACTTTATTGCAGTCAGATATAAGTATATGTCTTAACTTCTCGGCATTAAATGTAAGCCTTGTTATCAGTGTATGTAACACAGTCTATTATACGCTGTAGACCATTTCAATGAGACTTGTTTGTAACAATTTATGGTGAGATCACCAAATTACGGCCAAATAAAGAAAATCGGAACGCACACAGTTTTCTATAAAGAGTAGCTATTAGGGAAATGCTTCTATTCTACAGTACGCATTCGATATACTTATTACAGCTATATATGACAAATTTTGCGTTATTTCCCGTTGTTACTATTGTAGAAATATCAAGCACTTGTAATGAGGTATAATTGGCAGGAAAAGCGTACACGATAGAAGACAACCGTGCGGGCATTATGCCAACAAAGAAGCCCGCGGGTAAAAGAGAGAAGGAACTAGTGGGATATGCCTCGTACCCCCGAGTGAAAAAGCTCTTTGGTAAGGTTTACTACAGCAGGAAATGAAATGCAACAAGCTGCGGCAAGTCAGTATATGTGAATAAAATAAAATGAAGGCAGAAAGACGGTCTAAATGACACAAAGTTAGATGCTTTTAAGATGCAAAATTACCTTAATACGCTTAATAGCCGAAGAGTGCCTGAGGTAACAACAATTTGGAATATAGAAAAACGTAAAGAAAAACCGTGATTTTTCAGTCGCAATCAACAATAATAGAAAATTGGTTACAAGCAAAAAATTGCTATCAAATTGCTTTGACTGCTCATATTGTTGAACTGCTGACTACGAAGATGTGACTTACTATAATCCATCAACAATATAGGATAAAACTAGCCATGCAAAGATCAATTAAACAGAACGACGTACACTTGTTTCTATCTTATGAAATAATTTGACAAAATCTGGAGACTCCTTGATTGAAAAACGACCAATTGCCATCTAATATATCCATAGAAGTCGCTATTATTGCACAAAAGAAATTACAATTTGCTTAATGTACAGTAAATTTCTGCACAATGTTCACGTTTGAAATATCTTGGGGATGCGCGCGCACACACACACATACATTGCATGCATGCATGCATGCAGGTAGACAGACAGACAGACAGACAGACAGACAGACAGACAGACAGACAGACATACACACACACACACACACACACACACACACACACAGAGTTCACAAGCAACTAACTACCACCCTTATTACGAGACATACATCATAACTGCTACGTATTAATATTTTAACAATGAAAGTGTATATTCTATATAGATGTAGGTAATTGTGGGCGTATACGTACAACAACGACCAAACTACCAATCATCGTAAAAACGACAAATTACGATACATGTTATAACTTTTTACCGTAGAACATTGCGTCTATAAAATATCAAATATAATAGCAATAATATACATTATCTAATGATAACAAACCTTACTTGCCACCATATCCAGCCTTCTGATGTAGTTAAGCAAGGACTTGGTTATGTCTTACTTCGAAGGCAAACAAACTAGCAAATGTTCCCTATCACAATGGTTGGCATGGCAACGTCTAAGTGCATCATGTACGTAGTAGACGACTAAGATACAAAGACACATTAATATTACATAATATTACAAACATTGGAATGACGCCATCTCGTGAAAAAATGCATTGTCAAATTTGTGTCTTCACAGAGTAGAAAGGTAAGAAAAAAAGTTTTGCGAAAAATACTTAATTCGTATAAACAAGTCAACAAATGTACGTTAAAACTCTCGGTCGTGTGAATCAACGCTCGACAACAGATGGCTAACAATCTATACAACAGAGAGCTTGGGGACAACGTGCACAAGATTGCAACAAATGCTAACTGACAGTTGACTATTACAGCTAAATGACATACGATTAAATAATTAGTTGTTGAGATAGGTTTCTAATAGAACTACAATGAAGTCTCCTCTTGTATGCTTAAATCATTTCACAGTATAATTGACATCACAATAACAATACATCAATTTACCGTCTATCCAATACATCATCTAGTCCATATATTCCAAGTAACAAAGCTAAACCGTGTATTTTAGCAATCAAACATTTTCAGACCGCTGACTTATGTACATATATGGCGGGTTGATGTTAGTCTTTCGAATTCGATATGACTAAAGCGGCAAAATTAACAAGTTTACAGCTGAAACTAAGTGATATGTACTACTTACAATCAAATCTTTAAATACAAAAAATAAGCCTATAGCGGCAATAAAACAGCGGCGAGAAAGTTTAATATTCAATAAATAAAACTGTGATGGGAAAGTTTAAACATTTATCATAACGATATAAGTAGTTTCCAATCAAATATAATTGTGGTTTCCTGAAAATAAAGGATTATCTATCTGATTTCAGCGAATGTGTGTATCTTGCAAGGCATCGTGTTGTGTTGTGTTGTGTTGTGTTGTGTTGTGTTGTGTTGTGTTGTGTTGCGTTGTGTTGCGTTGCGTTGCGTTGCGTTGTGTTGTGTTGCGTTGCGTTGCGTTGCGTTGCGTGTTGTGTTGTGTTGTGTTGTGTTGTGTTGTGTTGTGTTGTGTTGCGTTGCGTTGCGTTGAGTTGCTTTGAGTTGGGTTGAGTCGTGTTACGTTGCGCTGCGCTCAGTTGTGTTGGGTTAAGTTGTGTTGCGTTGCATTGACTCGTGTCGTGTTATATCTCAACCATACTAGCTATATGAGTGTGTCATAGCATACACTAATTTTTAAGGTGTAAATGATATTACGAGAGTGGACACTATCCCTTCCAACAAATCCGTGATGGTCCCCCATCCCCATGCTAATACACGGTGAGGTGATTATTTTAGGGAAATAAATGACATTCAAAGTAACATTATCAATTGGAGCTATGATTTAGTTAACAATGAAAAGAAACTCTTTAGCAATTTACAACATTATTAAAATGTGATGATGTCACATTGATAATTTACAACTTTGTACATTTACCTATGTCTTAGGTTTGGTGATTGTGTTAGATGTAAACTTAGAAGGAGAAAGTGACAACACGTAGTGAGAACTAGGTAACATTACACAGTGCATGGAGTGACAATACATTGTAACCAGATTTAAACTGAACGCCTTCTGTAAGGGCAAAGTTTTGAGATTGTCGTTCCTACAGACAATTGTTGGAATACAACAGAACATATGCAATAAGTTATTTTTGATTATTGATTGCTATTTGCCCATTGCTGTTAGTGATCTCCTGGCATAGAGTTTTAAAGGCCCAAAAATTGTTTCTGGTCAGCGCCCATCACTTAAGTACCCCCTTTGCGCGTTAATTTTGTTCATGTTTGTCCAGCCAGTTCAGTCTGCAGATGAAAGAGAAAACATAAAAGTAACTCTCCCTACATTAATTGCCACAAGTGAAGACAACTGCAAAACTAATCATGAACTAGCCTATGACATCTACCCCACCACAGACAACTTGTTAGTTGTCTGTGGCCCCACATACACACTTGCTGTAAAGTACTAAATAAAAAGCACAGTAACTTCAATGATAAGTAGATTGATTAACATTTGTTGAGAATGTAAAAAAAAATAATCGCATCGTCGCACCACTTTACACAACATTCCTAACCAGAATTTAATTTTTCCTTTTTAGTGGCCTACAAAAATATGCCAATAACTTATTAAAACTAAAAGCTACATCAATAACATTTTCATGACAGGTGCGCTTTGGTATCGCAAATGTATGTATCAAATTGTATTGAATTTGAAGAGTGCATTCTTCAGATATAGCCTAATTACCGAAAACCATTAATTATGTAAATTGCACGTTAATATTCATGGCATGTTTACCAAAAGCTAATCAGTTCTTGTCACTACCCTACAGAACACATGCAATAAATTTCGTTTGAATTTTTTAGAAAATGGTGATGAAAGTCTCACCACTTTAGACAACATTTCCTGACCAGAAACTATTTTTTTCTTTTTGTGGCCTACCGAAAATATGCCAATAACTTATTAAAACTAAAAGCTACATTAGTAATATTTTCATGACAGGTGCGCTTTGGTATCGCAAATGTGTATACCAAGTTATAATGAATTTGAAGCATGCATTCTTGAGATACAATGACACAGACACAGACACAGACACACACACACACAGACACACACACACACACACACACACACACACAGACAGACAGACAGACAGACAGACAGACACAGACAGACACACATACACATACACACAGGCTATCACCCACTGATACATCTCTTCCTTACGGAAGAAAAATCTAGGTAACATTACACAGTGCGTGGAGTGACAACCCATAGGGAGAACTAGGTAACATTACACAGTGCGTGGAGTGACAACACATAGTGAGAACAAGGTAACATTACTCTGCGTGGAGTGACAGCACATCGGGCGAACTAGGTAACATTGCACAGCGCGTGGAGTGACAGCACATAGTGAGAACTAGGTAACATTACACAGTGCGTGGAGTGACAGAGAAAAGGTACAGCACATAGTGAGAACTAGGGCTGTGGTCAGAATTTTCGGTAGGGGCATGGGGAGCAAATATTTTGGTCAACATTAATTTCTCAGATCCCCCCCCCCCCGCGCGCTCTCAAAAAATGTCATGCCCCCTCCAAAATTAATCCAAGAATTTTCGTAGTCCCCCCTCCCCCCAACACATATTTTGGTATGTGTTTATTGTACAGTACACATACACACATTTCCTAGAACACAGAAATGGCATGTCCTACGATAGCTAGTGGGGAGGGTGTGTCCCCTTCCACAGTGAGGAGGGTGTGTCCTCTTCCACAGTGAGCGCCTTTTTTGGAAATATAGGGACATGGGGTGACCCTAAAACGAATGACAACCTGAATGACGGAAAACGAATGACAGCATTTCTAGGTGGTAAACAGTGGAATGACACCCTTTTCTACATTCAGTTAGTTGAATGACACACTCTGCACTGTAGAACCACTGGAATGACAGCCGCCACTCTATAAAATAAGTGGAATGACAGCATTTTTAATGCTTTGGAACTGGAATGACAGCATTTCTAGGTGGTAAACAGTGGAATGACACCCTTTTCTACAATCAGTTAGTTGAATGACACACTCTGCACTGTAGAACCAGTGGAATGACAGCCGCCACTCTATAAAATAAGTGGAATGACAGCATTTTCAATGCTTTGGAACTGGAATGACAGCATTTCTAGGTGGTAAACAGTGGAATGACACCCTTTTCTACATTCAGTTAGTTGAATGACACACTCTGCACTGTAGAACCAGTGGAATGACAGCCGCCACTCTATAAAATAAGTGGAATGACAGCATTATTAATGCTTTGGAACTGGAATGACAGCATTTCTAGGTGGTAAACAGTGGAATGACACCCTTTTCTACATTCAGTTAGTTGAATGACACACTCTGCACTGTAAAACCAGTGGAATGACAGCCGCCACTCTATAAAATAAGTGGAATGACAGCATTTTCAATGCTTTAGAACTGGAATGACAGCATTTCTAGGTGGTAAACAGTGGAATGACACACTTTTCTACATTCAGTTAGTTGAATGACACCCTCTGCACTGTAGAACCAGTAGAATGACAGCCGCCACTCTATAAAATAAGTGGAATGACAGCATTTTTAATGCTTTGGAACTGGAATGACAGCATTTCTAGGTGGTAAACGGTGGAATGACACCCTTTTCTACATTCAGTTAGTTGAATGACACCCTCTGCACTGTAGAACCAGTGGAATGACAGCCGCCACTCTATAAAATAAGTGGAATGACAGCATTATTAATGCTTTGGAACTGGAATGACAGCATTTCTAGGTGGTAAACAGTGGAATGACACCCTTTTCTACAATCAGCTAGTTGAATGACACACTCTGCACTGTAGAACCACTGGAATGACAGCCGCCACTCTATAAAATAAGTGGAATGACAGCATTTTCAATGCTTTAGAACTGGAATGACAGCATTTCTAGGTGGTAAACAGTGGAATGACACCCTTTTCTACATTCAGTTAGTTGAATGACACACTCTGCACTGTAGAACCACTGGAATGACAGCCGCCACTCTATAAAATAAGTGGAATGACAGCATTTTTAATGCTTTGGAACTGGAATGACAGCATTTCTAGGTGGTAAACAGTGGAATGACACCCTTTTCTACAATCAGTTAGTTGAATGACACACTCTCCACTGTAGAACCACTGGAATGACAGCCGCCACTCTATAAAATAAGTGGAATGACAGCATTTTCAATGCTTTGGAACTGGAATGACAGCATTTCTAGGTGGTAAACAGTGGAATGACACCCTTTTCTACATTCAGTTAGTTGAATGACACACTCTGCACTGTAGAACCAGTGGAATGACAGCCGCCACTCTATAAAATAAGTGGAATGACAGCATTATTAATGCTTTGGAACTGGAATGACAGCATTTCTAGGTGGTAAACAGTGGAATGACACCCTTTTCTACATTCAGTTAGTTGAATGACACCCTCTGCACTGTAGAACCACTGGAATGACAGCCGCCACTCTATAAAATAAGTGGAATGACAGCATTTTTAATGCTTTAGAACTGGAATGACAGCATTTCTAGGTGGTAAACAGTGGAATGACACCCTTTTCTACAATCAGTTAGTTGAATGACAAACTCTGCACTGTAAAACCAGTGGAATGACAGCCGCCACTCTATAAAATAAGTGGAATGACAGCATTATTAATGCTTTGGAACTGGAATGACAGCATTTCTAGGTGGTAAACAGTGGAATGACACCCTTTTCTACAATCAGCTAGTTGAATGACACACTCTGCACTGTAGAACCACTGGAATGACAGCCGCCACTCTATAAAATAAGTGGAATGACAGCATTTTCAATGCTTTAGAACTGGAATGACAGCATTTCTAGGTGGTAAACAGTGGAATGACACCCTTTTCTACATTCAGTTAGTTGAATGACACACTCTGCACTGTAGAACCACTGGAATGACAGCCGCCACTCTATAAAATAAGTGGAATGACAGCATTTTTAATGCTTTGGAACTGGAATGACAGCATTTCTAGGTGGTAAACAGTGGAATGACACCCTTTTCTACAATCAGTTAGTTGAATGACACACTCTCCACTGTAGAACCACTGGAATGACAGCCGCCACTCTATAAAATAAGTGGAATGACAGCATTTTCAATGCTTTGGAACTGGAATGACAGCATTTCTAGGTGGTAAACAGTGGAATGACACCCTTTTCTACATTCAGTTAGTTGAATGACACACTCTGCACTGTAGAACCAGTGGAATGACAGCCGCCACTCTATAAAATAAGTGGAATGACAGCATTATTAATGCTTTGGAACTGGAATGACAGCATTTCTAGGTGGTAAACAGTGGAATGACACCCTTTTCTACATTCAGTTAGTTGAATGACACCCTCTGCACTGTAGAACCACTGGAATGACAGCCGCCACTCTATAAAATAAGTGGAATGACAGCATTTTTAATGCTTTAGAACTGGAATGACAGCATTTCTAGGTGGTAAACAGTGGAATGACACCCTTTTCTACAATCAGTTAGTTGAATGACAAACTCTGCACTGTAAAACCAGTGGAATGACAGCCGCCACTCTATAAAATAAGTGGAATGACAGCATTTTCAATGTTTTAGAACTGGAATGACAGCATTTCTAGGTGGTAAACAGTGGAATGACACCCTTTTCTACATTCAGTTAGTTGAATGACACACTCTGCACTGTAGAACCACTGGAATGACAGCCGCCACTCTATAAAATAAGTGGAATGACAGCATTTTTAATGCTTTGGAACTGGAATGACAGCATTTCTAGGTGGTAAACAGTGGAATGACACCCTTTTCTACATTCAGTTAGTTGAATGACACACTCTGCACTGTAGAACCACTGGAATGACAGCCGCCACTCTATAAAATAAGTGGAATGACAGCATTTTCAATGCTTTGGAACTGGAATGACAGCATTTCTAGGTGGTAAACAGTGGAATGACACCCTTTTCTACATTCAGTTAGTTGAATGACACACTCTGCACTGTAGAACCAGTGGAATGACAGCCGCCACTCTATAAAATAAGTGGAATGACAGCATTATTAATGCTTTGGAACTGGAATGACAGCATTTCTAGGTGGTAAACAGTGGAATGACACCCTTTTCTACATTCAGTTAGTTGAATGACACACTCTGCACTGTAAAACCAGTGGAATGACAGCCGCCACTCTATAAAATAAGTGGAATGACAGCATTTTCAATGCTTTAGAACTGGAATGACAGCATTTCTAGGTGGTAAACAGTGGAATGACACACTTTTCTACATTCAGTTAGTTGAATGACACCCTCTGCACTGTAGAACCAGTGGAATGACAGCCGCCACTCTATAAAATAAGTGGAATGACAGCATTTTTAATGCTTTGGAACTGGAATGACAACATTTCTAGGTGGTAAACAGTGGAATGACACCTTTTTCTACAATCAGTTAGTTGAATGACACCCTCTGCACTGTAAAACCAATGGAATGACAGCCGCCACTCTGTAAAATAAGTGGAATGACAGCATTTTCAATGCTTTAGAACTGGAATGACAGCATTTCTAGGTGGTAAACAGTGGAATGACACCCCTTTCAACTAACTAAATGTAGAAAAGGGTGTCATTCCACTTATTTTATAGAGTGGCGGCTGTCATTCCACTGGTTTTACAGTGCAGAGTGTGTCATTCAACTAAGTGAATGTAGAAAAGGGTGTCATTCCACTGTTTACCACCTAGAAATGCTGTCATTCCAGTTCCAAAGCATTAAAAATGCTGTCATTCCACTTATTTTATAGAGTGGCGGCTGTCATTCCACTGGTTCTACAGTGCAGAGTGTGTCATTCAACTAACTGAATGTAGAAAAGGGTGTCATTCCACTGTTTACCACCTAGAAATACTGTCATTCCAGTTCTAAAGCATTGAAAATGCTGTCATTCCACTTATTTTATAGAGTGGCGGCTGTCATTCCAGTGGTTCTACAGTGCAGAGGGTGTCATTCAACTAACTGAATGTAGAAAAGGGTGTCATTCCACTGTTTACCACCTAGAAATACTGTCATTCCAGTTCTAAAGCATTGAAAATGCTGTCATTCCACTTATTTTATAGAGTGGCGGCTGTCATTCCACTGGTTTTACAGTGCAGAGTGTGTCATTCAACTAACTGAATGTAGAAAAGGGTGTCATTCCACTGTTTACCACCTAGAAATGCTGTCATTCCAGTTCTAAAACATTGAAAATGCTGTCATTCCACTTATTTTATAGAGTGGCGGCTGTCATTCCAGTGGTTTTACAGTGCAGAGGGTGTCATTCAACTAACTGAATGTAGAAAAGGGTGTCATTCCACTGTTTACCACCTAGAAATGCTGTCATTCCAGTTCCAAAGCATTAAAAATGCTGTCATTCCACTTATTTTATAGAGTGGCGGCTGTCATTCCACTGGTTCTACAGTGCAGAGTGTGTCATTCAACTAACTGAATGTAGAAAAGGGTGTCATTCCACTGTTTACCACCTAGAAATGCTGTCATTCCAGTTCTAAAACATTGAAAATGCTGTCATTCCACTTATTTTATAGAGTGGCGGCTGTCATTCCACTGGTTTTACAGTGCAGAGTTTGTCATTCAACTAACTGAATGTAGAAAAGGGTGTCATTCCACTGTTTACCACCTAGAAATGCTGTCATTCCAGTTCTAAAGCATTGAAAATGCTGTCATTCCACTTATTTTATAGAGTGGCGGCTGTCATTCCAGTGGTTCTACAGTGCAGAGTGTGTCATTCAACTAACTGATTGTAGAAAAGGGTGTCATTCCACTGTTTACCACCTAGAAATGCTGTCATTCCAGTTCTAAAGCATTGAAAATGCTGTCATTCCACTTATTTTATAGAGTGGCGGCTGTCATTCCACTGGTTTTACAGTGCAGAGTGTGTCATTCAACTAACTGAATGTAGAAAAGGGTGTCATTCCACTGTTTACCACCTAGAAATGCTGTCATTCCAGTTCCAAAGCATTAAAAATGCTGTCATTCCACTTATTTTATAGAGTGGCGGCTGTCATTCCACTGGTTCTACAGTGCAGAGGGTGTCATTCAACTAACTGAATGTAGAAAAGGGTGTCATTCCACTGTTTACCACCTAGAAATGCTGTCATTCCAGTTCTAAAACATTGAAAATGCTGTCATTCCACTTATTTTATAGAGTGGCGGCTGTCATTCCACTGGTTCTACAGTGCAGAGTGTGTCATTCAACTAACTGAATGTAGAAAAGGGTGTCATTCCACTGTTTACCACCTAGAAATGCTGTCATTCCAGTTCTAAAGCATTGAAAATGCTGTCATTCCACTTATTTTATAGAGTGGCGGCTGTCATTCCAGTGGTTCTACAGTGCAGAGTGTGTCATTCAACTAGCTGATTGTAGAAAAGGGTGTCATTCCATTGTTTACCACCTAGAAATGCTGTCATTCCAGTTCCAAAGCATTAAAAATGCTGTCATTCCACTTATTTTATAGAGTGGCGGCTGTCATTCCACTGGTTCTACAGTGCAGAGGGTGTCATTCAACTAACTGAATGTAGAAAAGGGTGTCATTCCACTGTTTACCACCTAGAAATGCTGTCATTCCAGTTCTAAAACATTGAAAATGCTGTCATTCCACTTATTTTATAGAGTGGCGGCTGTCATTCCAGTGGTTTTACAGTGCAGAGGGTGTCATTCAACTAACTGAATGTAGAAAAGGGTGTCATTCCACTGTTTACCACCTAGAAATGCTGTCATTCCAGTTCTAAAACATTGAAAATGCTGTCATTCCACTTATTTTATAGAGTGGCGGCTGTCATTCCACTGGTTCTACAGTGCAGAGTGTGTCATTCAACTAACTGAATGTAGAAAAGGGTGTCATTCCACTGTTTACCACCTAGAAATGCTGTCATTCCAGTTCTAAAGCATTGAAAATGCTGTCATTCCACTTATTTTATAGAGTGGCGGCTGTCATTCCAGTGGTTCTACAGTGCAGAGTGTGTCATTCAACTAGCTGATTATAGAAAAGGGTGTCATTCCACTGTTTACCACCTAGAAATGCTGTCATTCCAGTTCCAAAGCATTAAAAATGCTGTCATTCCACTTATTTTATAGAGTGGCGGCTGTCATTCCACTGGTTCTACAGTGCAGAGGGTGTCATTCAACTAACTGAATGTAGAAAAGGGTGTCATTCCACTGTTTACCACCTAGAAATGCTGTCATTCCAGTTCTAAAACATTGAAAATGCTGTCATTCCACTTATTTTATAGAGTGGCGGCTGTCATTCCAGTGGTTTTACAGTGCAGAGGGTGTCATTCAACTAACTGAATGTAGAAAAGGGTGTCATTCCACTGTTTACCACCTAGAAATGCTGTCATTCCAGTTCCAAAGCATTAAAAATGCTGTCATTCCACTTATTTTATAGAGTGGCGGCTGTCATTCCACTGGTTCTACAGTGCAGAGTGTGTCATTCAACTAACTGAATGTAGAAAAGGGTGTCATTCCACTGTTTACCACCTAGAAATGCTGTCATTCCAGTTCTAAAGCATTGAAAATGCTGTCATTCCACTTATTTTATAGAGTGGCGGCTGTCATTCCAGTGGTTCTACAGTGCAGAGTGTGTCATTCAACTAGCTGATTGTAGAAAAGGGTG
>NC_135561.1:22335985-22383485 GCF_964340395.1 Glandiceps talaboti | reverse complement strand
GCGCTTTTAATCTTTATTTACATTTAAAAACTACAAAAATTGAAATTTTGATGAAAGTTATCATAGTGTTTGAAATCAAACCGACATGTGGACTAATTCGGGAATGCCTAGACTAAAAATCTCACAAGGGACTGTGTCAGAAATGATATGATTTATTTTGATAGGAAAGTTGCACTGACGTATTAAATCTTGTTAGTTGGGAATAAGCTATGCGACAAAATACCTATAAGGTAATGAACTTTGGTCTCCTATGGTGTCATTTCAATATAGTTGTAGTCTGTGCATATAGGACTCAGTCTTAAGTAGTTATGTTTACGAAAACACACACAAAAAAGAGCAACTCACTAGGAGTATGACAATAGTAACCATTTCACATACATAGAAAAATATTATAATTTTTGTTGCATAGAGACATTGATGACATTGATATTGAATTACTATGTCGTCCATGTTTGTCTGAGTTTATATGGTGTTTGTTTGTTTGTTTGTTTGTTTGTTTGTTTGTTTGTTTATTTTTGTGTTTCTTTGTCTCTTGTTTGTTTTGTGTGTTTTCGTAAACATACCTAACTAAGGCTTAGCCCCAGTGGTCTGATTTCTCCCCTCTAAAATTCGAGGATCCCGGAATCTGGTAATGGTAGCCAGACAGTGGCCAATAGTATGTTAGAGATTGTAGCCAGACAGTGGCCAATAGTACATCAGAGATGGTAGCCAGACAGTGGCCAATAGTACATTAGAGATGGTAGCCAGACAGTGGCCAATAGTACATTAGAGATGGTAGCCAGACAGTGGCCAATAGTACATTAGAGATGGTAGCCAGACAGTGGCCAATAGTATGTTAGAGATGGTAGCCAGACAGTGGCCAATAGTACATTAGAGATGGTAGCCAGACAGTGGCCAATAGTACATTAGAGATGGTAGCCAGACATAGGTCAGTAGCAATTATAGCGTTGACCGTGTTGTTACACATGTTTTAAGGATAATGTTAACTCTGACAAATGAGTCAGACACGAATACATACATACACACATACATACATACATACATACATACATACATACATACATACATACATACATGCATGCATGCATGCATGCATGCATGCATGCATGCATGCATACATACATACATACATACATACATACATACATACATACATACATACATACATACACACACACACACACACACACACATACATACATACATACATACATACATACATACATACATACATACATACACACACGCATACACACGCACATAATATATACATACATAAATACATACATACATACATACATACATACATACATACATACATACATACATACATTAAGGGGTAGATTTGTTCAAGCAAGTGGAATAAATAGTTTATTGTTACTAGTTTGTTTTTCTGGATGAATGCTGATCTTGGCACGATAACAATGAGTTTGTTCTTCAGGTTAATATATTAGGATGGGTTTTTAGCCTGGGTGTTGTTTGGTTCAATTTTGTATGACTACCATTACTCCCTTCCTATGACTACCATTACTCCCTTCCTATGACTACCATTACTCCCTTCCTATGACTACCATTACTCCCTTCCTATGACTACCATTACTCCCTTCCTATGACAACCATTACTCCCTTCCTACGACTACCATTACTCCCTTCCTATGACTACCATTACTTCATTCCTATAACAACCATTACTCCCTTCCTACGACTACCATTACTCCCTTCCTATGACTACCATTACTCCCTTCCTATGACTACCGGTACTCCCTTCCTATGACTACCATTACTCCCTTCCTATGACTACCATTACTCCCTTCCTACGACTACCATTACTCCCTTCCTACGACTACCATTACTCCCTTCCTATGACTACCATTACTCCCTTCCTATGACTACCGGTACTCCCTTCCTATGACAACCATTACTCCCTTCCTATGACTACCATTACTCCCTTCCTATGACTACCATTACTCCCTTCCTATGACAACCATTACTCCCTTCCTATGACTACCATTACTCCCTTCCTATGACAACCATTACTCCGTTCCTATGACTACCATTACTCCCTTCCTATGACAACCATTACTTCCTTCCTATGACAACCATTACTCCCTTCCTATGACTACCATTACTCCCTTCCTATGACAACCATTACTCCCTTCCTATGACAACCATTACTCCCTTCCTATGACAACCATTACTCCCTTCCTATGACTACCATTACTCCATTCCTATGACTACCGGTACTCCCTTCCTATGACAACCATTACTCCCTTCCTATGACTACCATTACTCCCTTCCTATGACTACCATTATTCCCTTCCTATGACAACCATTACTCCCTTCCTATGACTACCATTACTCCCTTCCTATGACAACCATTACTCCCTTCCTACGACTACCATTACTCCCTTCCTATGACTACCATTACTTCATTCCTATAACAACCATTACTCCCTTCCTACGACTACCATTACTCCCTTCCTATGACTACCATTACTCCCTTCCTATGACTACCGGTACTCCCTTCCTATGACTACCATTACTCCCTTCCTATGACTACCATTACTCCCTTCCTACGACTACCATTACTCCCTTCCTACGACTACCATTACTCCCTTCCTATGACTACCATTACTCCCTTCCTATGACTACCGGTACTCCCTTCCTATGACAACCATTACTCCCTTCCTATGACTACCATTACTCCCTTCCTATGACTACCATTACTCCCTTCCTATGACAACCATTACTCCCTTCCTATGACTACCATTACTCCCTTCCTATGACAACCATTACTCCGTTCCTATGACTACCATTACTCCCTTCCTATGACAACCATTACTTCCTTCCTATGACAACCATTACTCCCTTCCTATGACTACCATTACTCCCTTCCTATGACAACCATTACTCCCTTCCTATGACAACCATTACTCCCTTCCTATGACAACCATTACTCCCTTCCTATGACTACCATTACTCCATTCCTATGACTACCGGTACTCCCTTCCTATGACAACCATTACTCCCTTCCTATGACTACCATTACTCCCTTCCTATGACTACCATTATTCCCTTCCTATGACAACCATTACTCCCTTCCTATGACTACCATTACTCCCTTCCTATGACAACCATTACTCCGTTCCTATGACTACCGGTACTCCCTTCCTATGACAACCATTACTCCCTTCCTATGACAACCATTACTCCGTTCCTATGACTACCATTACTCCCTTCCTATGACAACCATTACTCCATTCCTATGACAACCATTACTCCATTCCTATGACAACCATTACTCTGTTCCTATGACTACCATTACTCCCTTCCTATGACAACCATTACTCCCTTCCTATGACAACCATTACTCCATTCCTATGACAACCATTACTCCGTTCCTATGACTACCATTACTCCCTTCCTATGACAACCATTACTCCGTTCCTATGACAACCATTACTCCCTTCCTATGACAACCATTACTCCGTTCCTATGACTACCGGTACTCCCTTCCTATGACAACCATTACTCCGTTCCTATGACTACCGGTACTCCCTTCCTATGACAACCATTACTCCCTTCCTATGACAACCATTACTCCGTTTCTATGACAACCATTACTCCCTTCCTATGACTACCGGTACTCCCTTCCTACGACAACCATTACTCCGTTCCTATGACAACCATTACTTCATTCCTATGACTACCGGTACTCCCTTCCTATGACAAGCATTTTTTAAATTATAAATAAGGGTGTCATCCTGATTTGAAAATGTTGAAAATGTTGTCATAGAAACAATGGCATATACATGTAGATCGTTATACTAGTATTCAAATTATATGACTGTTACATACTCGAAGTTAATGATCTGACTCGGACCCAAAGTATATATGCGGCCTTCACTAGATCTATAATCTCACTAGATCTATAATCTCACTAGATCTATAATCTTCATTTCATTTGTCTATTTCCTATTTACACATTCTTCTCTTTTGGCTAACTGAATCCAAATACATGACTATATACTTTGGAGCTAAACGTAAGATTTCTCCTCGCGATGCCCATATGTATGGAATTATTTTATGAATACAAAAATCCAAAATAAACACCATTTGTAATATTTTCTCCTCAGGCCCATTCCCCTACCGTAACTTCTGCTCGACCATCTAACTACCATTACTCCGACCATCAGACTACCATTACTCCGATCTTCTAACTACCATTACTCCAACCATCTGAGTATACCTTTACTCCGACCATCTGACTACCATTACTCTCTGCCGTTACTTCGTCCCTCTAACTATATTACTTCGATCCTCTTACTACCGTTAGGTCGTTTCACCAACTAGTTCATCCACTCTGACTACCGTACAGTTGAACGGATCGAACATTAAAGTTTGTAAATGTAATACATGTATTTGCTTCCACGACTACCAAGTCGTCACTAACAGGCCAATTAGCCGTGTCCATATAAGTTACTGTAGCTGTAAGTTTGACCCAAAAGACTTTAACTGTAGCTGTAAGTTTGACCCAAAAGACTTTAACTGTAGCTGTAAGTTTGGCCTAAAAGACTTTAACTGTAGCTGTAAGTTTGACCCAAAAGACTTTAACTGTAGCTGTAAGTTTGACCTAAAAGACTTTAACTGTAGCTGTAAGTTTGACCCAAAAGACTTTAACTGTAGCTGTAAGTTTGACCCAAAAGACTTTAACTGTAGCTGTAAGTTTGACCCAAAAGACTTTAACTGTAGCTGTAAGTTTGACCCAAAAGACTTTAACTGTAGCTGTAAGTTTGACCCAAAAGACTTTAACTGTAGCTGTAAGTTTGACCCAAAAGACTTTAACTGTAGCTGTAAGTTTGACCCAAAAGACTTTAACAAGTACTAAACTTTGTTCACATATTAAATGATTAAACGTTTGTTAGAATGTCCAAAAAAGAGTTCACACTTTTATTAAGTTTGGTCGAAATATATTGGGTAAACAATTGAAAGTAATGTACCCTGTACCCTTCACAATCTTCACTTTATAGACATGCTGACAAACGTCACAATTGTTGTCAAAAGTCTTAGAAATCCAATCTGTACAGGAGAGTCAAATTTAGGATGAGTTGGTGATGTCAACAATTAGGGAAGAGTTGACAACCCGTTTCCGACGAGATTAATGCTTGCGTGTTGAAACACTAGACGGCGCGGGGTGAACAAACCAACGATAACTTTAGTTCAAAATGTGCCAAATGTCTTCTCTCTGTCAAAATTATTCTCCGGCTTTATTTGAAATTGATATTCGTTAGAAATGTGGATGTGAGATGAGAGGGTCTTCAGGCCAAATTGATCTGTGTATTGTAGTTTGGTGAAAGGGGTGTTAGTTTTCAAACTAGAAAAATACGGGTTACAAGCTGGAGGGCAAATCATACTATGCAACGTGGTGGGCTTATCTTTGTTACAACACAGCGTTGACAAAGATTGAGTTCTTGAAGTCATAATGAATGCAGTTAACTGATCACTCGGTTTATCTAGTCGTGACGTAACGACAACCATTGCTTCATTTGCAAAGGGAGCGTGTTTGTCACTGGTATTACTAATAGTGTACTACTGTGTATTGAATAGCGTGATAAGCCATTGAGAATGTCCATCGATTAACCTATTGTTATAATAACCAAGACTTGACTCGTTTGTTATGCATTTCACTAACATTTCACTAACGTTCTCATCGTTGACCTCAAACAACTTAGCAATAAAGTCAATACAAGGACGTAGCAATCTACCTTTCTCTTAGATACATCCACTTCTTGCATAATGATATAAACATTGTCGTTATCCTCTTGTAGAGATCATCAATACAGTTGTCAGCAAGTGGTGATATGAGACCACCAAGAATAGATTTACATATTGAGTTCAAACCATAAATACTTTGTAATGTTCACACAAAGTAAATTTATACGGCATATCAGCTGTTATATTTTAAATAAGGTTGCATATCAAAATACCCTGGCTTTAGAAAATATCCGAACACAACGTTCAAAGTTGTTCATTACATACAATAGAGCAACTGTTCAACGTAGGTACTCTGTAGCACACTAGAAACCTAATTGAGGCGTAGTAAAACAAATGCAGTTAATTGTAGGTTTACATATGCATTGTAGTTGAATATGAGACTGGTGCGTTCGATAACATAAGTTGGGTTTGTTTTATTCAGTATACTAACTCAGTGAGTCCATCATTTAGGACTAGGATTGACTCAAGTCGTCAGTACTTTCCTTATGTCTTCGAATAAAGTTAAAATAATCAGTAACTGTGAATACAGTGTCATAGTATTAAAAAACACATGAAAGGGTAATTGGAGTAATCAGCACTATTCAAATTTTCAACTTTTGACCGCAAAATGTAAGACAATTTTTTTTACTGACATCTCTCAGTTATGCGTCTTATTTTTGTTATAATTCAACATTCTACATTTGCCTGTTTTCCATATTACATATTTGTTCTCTGACTTCCAATTCCAACGCCTCTTTCACACGTCTTTAAACTATTATCTCTTTGAAAAGATGAAACAACACAATTTTGTACCTCGAGCAACAGTTTCAATATCTAGCTCATACTGTGGCTCACGTATCATTTAACCCCGATCGAAGTATTACATGGTTCTAGTTGGACAATTGAACTCGTTCTATTCCATTCATTTATACAATAAATAAATCTGGCCAAACCGTACTAGTCATTTTTATTTCGTTGACTTAGAATGTCAAGCTTAGGGTATCAGTCGTTATGGGACATAACATCGACACTAACTGCACAGATCAGCATTGTACTCGAGTGAGCAACATCGACACTAACTGCACCGACAGCGCCGTACTCATCCACGTTAAACTAGTCACGAACGACCACACTGTACTATGATCGTATGCTAACTTAGTGATAAGACACCGCACCGTCGCCACGTTGGTGTATGTAAGGATACACAGTCACATATGTGGAGAAATGGTCCATACACTAATGATAATATATAACGAAGTTTAATGTACTGTCACATAGACTCGTTTTGTCATTTAATGTAATTTCCTTGTACGTTCAGATCCCAACTTATATATCAGCATATACCATGTGCTCTACCAAACTTACAGCGATGTACATAGTAATTACTTGTTACGGTTTCCTTTGACATCAATAATCCTTTGAAAGCGTACTCTTCACAAAGTTGTACTGAGTTGATGACAACGAATGAGATGCTTCACTTTGCTGTATACCTTGTGATACTTTGAATGTACAATAACATAATCCCTGCATAAACAGGTGTACATGGTGTAAAAACCATCGTTGTTTCATTCACGTCTGGAGTAGATGTGCCTTACGTGTAAATAAATAAATTAACAAATTGATTGGAATATGCCGGGTTTTGCCGAGGTAACAATTTATACATATTATTTTTGTGATAGTGTATATCTCGTAACCCAAAATTTACATTGAATCTTGACAGTGAAATAACTATGCTGCTCAGTAATCATTGCAAAGAAGATAATAAATAGTTATATATTTCCCTCGTCAAAGTAAATCCTTTCTCTGTCATACAATAACAAACAAATAAACAAATAAATAAATAAACAAACAAATAGACTGTTAAGTAGTCCTACAGTGTCATTATGTTGTAGTTTCTCATCTTGTCACGTGATCGGTGTCTTTTTGTTGATGTACACATTGTGGTGAAAGTGATGTTTCCTTGTCATAGTCTTCTGTGTCATCTATTTCCTTGACTTCAACATCAGAATTGCAAGCATTCACTTGTTTGTTCTGTGTTTCCTCCACATCGGTAACTAGTTCATTATCAGTCTTCGTTTGATTGTCGTCCACCTTCTTCATCTGTTTCTTATGTTTCATTCTGCGATTTTGAAACCAAGTTTTCACCTTCAGAAAAAGGGGGGAGGATGCATATATGTAAGTGAAGTGTGATTGACAAGTATAGCTCTACTCTTCTTAAAAAGAAAGACACTGAAATAAAAAATGCGAATATTTCCAAACATTGCCAAAAGCATGTTGTGGAAGACATATTTGATCTTACATTTACCTATATGACCGTAACTTATACTAGGAGACTCAGTGTAAAAGTTACAGTCCCTGACGGTAAAGTAACTTGTACGAGTACTAGTGTTAGTGATAGGAGTGTAAAGTTACAGATATTACAGTCCCTAACAATAAGTCAAGTCACCGACGTTTCGAATACGAATTCTTTGATAGGTAAGAGGAGTAATCACACAACTCGACAATTAAATGTAAACATAGAATGAAGTAATGTGAACATGTAAGAATATACGGTAAGGTATGTATCAACACTCTGAACATTTTAACGCTTAGGATGCGTCGCATGTGTTCACTTTGGTCTGGTTTCCAGAACGCATGCATTCTGTGTATTTGGTCTGAACACATTCTCTGTGCTCAAAAAGTGTTACAGTATGCCGATGCGTCAACAGCCTTCTATTTCATATGATTTTGAACATATGTTATGTGTTCAAATAATTAAGACACTATATGTTCTAAATCTGAACACATGCGTTCTAGTTTTCTTACTGAACACATACACTGCATTCAAAAAGTGTTACAATTACAATTAAGTGTTCTAGTATGTGTTCAATAACTGAACACATGACGTTAGAGTGTATAATGTAGTCACTAGTACTGTTCATACAATATGACGACACCATAACAACTTGAAGTATTCCGCAATAACTGACCGATACATACAAGAGGTTTAGCCTCCCTTGTTCTCCAATTGTCGTACACCGACTAGGTTAGAAGTAATATCTGACAGTACATAACTTTAAAAGTGATTGGTATTTTAAGGTTGTTAAAATAACATCAAGATCGTTAAACTTCGGTGACAAGATAGAAGTGTGCCATGTCGTATTTATGTCATTTAATATTTGAATGTAGAGTAAGCATACTGTACATATGACATTGTTTTGAAAATAAGTCTCGTTTTATAGTAAGAGTAGATATCTTGAAGAAAACAAAGATCCACCAACTTCCATGTCTATAAATAATAGATGATAATTAATGTGTTATCGTCTTACACCTTTTGGTAAAACCAGACCTGATAAACCCACCAAGTGTTCCATAACCCCCCCCCCCCCTCCACTGTTTTTTTTGGGGGTCAACATAACATTAGACCTGATAAACCCACCAACTGTTCCGTCACACACCCTCCACTTGTTTCAATGAAGTACGTACATGTATGCATGTACAGTAATTGTATAACAACACACAACATTATATCCCTTATAACAAGTTTTCTTTCCCCCAACAATCATTCATCCATGTTCTGAAAAAGACATAATTGCCGTGGTCAAAAAAGGTGATGCAGTATTGCCGAAACACAGCACACTATTTGTGTATATGTTCGCTAAAGTTGTTTTTGTAACATACACCTTTCTTTAGATGTAGAAAAGTGGACAATTGGTAACTCGAATCGTCACCAGTAACTATTAAGTACGTACGCTCGCGTCAAGGCAAATGGTATGAGAGTCTTTGATTGCATGCTGTGGTTTATAGAGAGAGATATATTGTTTAATGTGTGAAAACTGATTCCTATTAGAGTTTTTATTGAAAGGTTTGTAATAAATCTTGTATGTCTTTTAACGACAGTTTACAACATCAGTTATCGGCATGCTATGTGGTTGGTTAGAACAATTCACTACTATTGATTCACAATCGACTTGGGAGACAAGACACGATGGTACGTTTATTGGCCTTGGTTGTTTTGATATACCAACTTTTACCTGACATCTACTTTGTAGACAGGTTAACGCCAAGATGTGTAATCAGAGTGTTGTACTAAACCAACATGTCACTGAGGAAATGACGAACGATCGTTCGTGACTTTGACGGCCAACGTGTTTGTAATCTTACTTCGATCGCGTCGATCGTTACGATAACTGCACCTATTGTAAGCTAGGCGTAGAGGTTTATCATACAATACTACAATAACTTGGCTTGAGAACAAACACTAAATAAGGTGTAAGCAATATATTGTCCATCCTATATCACATAATCCAACAGTAATCCTAAATAATCTTTTAACTTGTTTGAAGGCAATGTAATAGAACGACTAAATCTTGCAAACACTTACAACCAAAGTCCCTCTATCATTGTCTTACAACCAAAGTCCCTCTATCACTGTCTTACAACCAAAGTCACTCTATCACTGTCTTACAACCTAATAAACTGTGTTGTCAGTTAATTCATTTGGATATTTGATTGAGTTATAGTTTTGAATATACGGATATAGTTGTATATACATCTTGTATATGTACTCCTGGTTAGGTCATGGATAATTCATCGTGCATCTGTCATTTTATCGATACCAACACGTTTCCAATGTGTAATTCCCCGTTGCAAAATGCACTGATTATATAGTATATTTCAAAACACACACTTTGAGAACATTGTAATAAAGATGGCGAAATGACTGTCAAATATTTGTATGGAAATAAAAGTTGGTCATAGTGACACATCCATCATAGAAACCGTATATTTCCTTTGAAAGTAAAGTCCAAAAATGGTTGTACAGTAGACACATGTAACTTTGAACAGGACAACGCTATGGCAAATTTTAATATCGGACTGCGATTCTAGCTCTTTGGCCAAATTTAGCGGTTATTTAATTTAATTTACGAATTTGACAGATTTGAATCTGAACCCACAAGTGTTTAATGAGAAAATAATTGAATTCAATTCAACGTATGAAGTATAAATCTGTAGTCAACTAACAAACAAAACATGAAGTCTTGTTACCTGGGTTTCGGAAAGACTTAGCGATGCAGCAAGTTCCACTCTCTCAGGAGTGGACAAATATCTCTGTGCTTCAAATCTTTTCTCTAATCCGTTGAGCTGATGATCAGAAAATACGGTTCTTGCTTTCCTTCGCCGACAGTGTTTTCCAGGAGTATCAGCATGAAATAGTGGTGAATAACCGTATGACGCTATAACATAAGACAAATGAATCAAATGTTAACATCTAATGTTAAAACGTAAAAAGTCCTTCCGTTCCCGGCACCTGAGCCCTGTTAGGTTTTCAGAGTACTGTCAGGTACTCCTACCATTGACATAGATCTATAAACTACTGACTAAAATAACTGTCCAGACTCGTCCTTTGAGGAACAACGATATCAGATTATTGTGTAAGCTTCCCCCTTTATAATTTCAATTGTCATTGAGTCGAACATTTTCAATTGACAATGACTAAACGGTGTAAGGTAGGTGACATTCATTCATTGCTATATTGTAAACACCAGTTACAAATGTGTTGGGTCAAGCTTTCGTCTTCTTTTTGAAATCAATGATATACAAATTAAGGGTTATCTGTCCGTGCCTAAAACTTCTTTCCGTTGTCGAAGTGTGTGGAATTTTTGAAAACAAACCCAAACAATTTCAATCAAAAGAAAACTTACATGGCGCTGGTAGAATATATGGATGATCGAATGTTGGTTTGGCGTAAGGAGACATCGAATGAGCGGCCAGCAAATTACTGTACGTTGCTGACGAGGTCGGTAGAGAGCATGACAAACCACACTCGAAGAGAGATGAGCGAGCGTGTGATATTGCCGCTAAGTCCGCTAACTGTTTAGGCGCTGTCACTCCTTTACGGACCAAGATATCGTCGATGAGAAAAGATGTTGGACGGTGTACAGGTGCGTCAAAGTTCATCATTGTTCACAACAAAATAACCAGGAACTCAAAATAAACCTATCGTTGCAGCTAGCTAGCAACTAGGAATCTCAATATCATGCAACGACCGACAAAATCAATCTAAGTTGCATTAATTTTCGAAGGCTCAGTGCCTTTTTTCCACCAGTACAATTTCAATGCATAAAAATATTTCGTTCAGAGTCTAAAAAAATCCGATATGGCAGTTTAACATTACCAATGATGTGAGACCAATGGGTGTCAATAGTTAACTGTTCCGCTTAAAAGTAATTCATGCTGATCTGCAAGCGCGAAGGTATAAGAGTGAACTGTCAACCGCACTACATCGCATTTAATCTACATACCAATACGCCGTTCTGTTTAGCGATACAATTGGCCAACGTGTATCGGTTAACGGTGAAACAACGAATAGTCATATTCCTTAACTGATAATAATAAAAACAACTGAACAACCCTCCCCCTATTTCCAAACTGTTCTTGAAGTTTGAAACACAGATTCATACATACATACATACATACATACATACATACATACATACATACATACATACATACATACATACATACATACAGACCTACCTACCTACCTACCTACCTACATACATACATACATACATACATACATACATACATACAGACCTACCTACCTACCTACCTACATACATACATACATACATACATACGTACATACATACATACATACACACACACACATACACATACATACATACATACATACATACATACATACATACATACATACATACATACACACATACACACATACACACATACACACATACATACATACATACATACATACATACATACATACATACATACATACATACATACATACATACATACATACATACATGTTCAAATTGTAGCGGCAAGTTTAAACTGATAAAAACTTGTTAGGTTTTTATTTCTCAACACTTTGTCCCTTTATATCAAAGACAAAATCAGCCCATGACATAAAAAAGACTACAAAGTGGATTGATGTTCTTTTTTGAATACTTCAAAGTCGGACGTAATTTGTGTTTAGTTCTTCCATCGACATTATCCATTAAAGGTACTAATAGCTGTAAATCATAGTAGGGTACTTTCAAATTGAACATGGGTTGTTATTATAACAAAATGATATCCCTATTCACTATCACCTAACTACTTAAACACAAATTACTATGTTTACCGCCTTAGTTACTGTCATCAAGCTCGCTAAAGAATATGGTTGCCAATTTTATCCATTGGGCTGCAATGATATCCTCTGCACGTTCTTATATCCGTCTGGACTTTGTAATTGCACCCAAATAACGCTGTTTACAACACAATCTACTTACAAACCCAAGGCCTTCAAATCACAGTGGTCTAACCATACCCGATTATCTCTCATACTATTGCCTTTCTTCTGCATCTCGCCAGGCATCTCGCTCTCTACCTTCCGTCTGTCTGTCTTTTATTTTCTCGATATTTCCCGTTCAGTCTTTTTGTTAGTCTCTCTCTCTCTCTCTCTCTCTCTCTCTCTCTCTCTCTCTCTCTCTCTCTCTCTCTCTCTCTCTCTCTCTCTCTCTCTCTCTCTCTCTCTCTCTCTCTCTCTCTCTCTCTCTCTCTCTCTCTCTCTCTCTCTGCTCCAGTTTTTTCGTAAGTTTGTCCATCTGTCATTTCGTCTCTTATTGTTGCCGTCAGACAACTTGAGTATCATCCATGCTTGTTTGTATATTCAAAATTATACTTAATGATTGTGGAGATAAAATGGCGAGGTGATGATTATTCTATTTCGTGTGATGATTTCACGTGTTTTGATGCAATATGTATTACAATACAACGAATGGGACAGTACACACGAGTACTGTGGTGATAGTATCCATATATATACTGTGAAGTACATCATGTAATCTGAGAGTAGCTACTTTCAAGTATTGTCTATGAGCATTTCCTTTCAGGAGATCTATTCATTGTGGACTGTCATCCATTTAGTGTCGGCAGCTAAATAGTCAACGCTAAGTGTTGAAAGTCACTATTTTACGTGATATCCGTCTCTAATGTGAAAGTGCTACTAGCAAGTTAAACCATTTAGTATTCATTAAAATCACGGAAGACTCGCATTTAGTGACATATTAACAGTAGAAAATAGGCTGGGTGCCATTATGTCAGGGAGGCCCCCTCCAGATATCACACACTGAATACAACATACTACGACACAGCTTTGCGCCAAAGAAAAAAATAATATAGGACAAAAAGAATACCGTCAATATGCACGAGTGTGTCAAATGTACATCTTGACAACAAAGTGTGGATTGGAAGGATAGCTCGCCATCAAATTTTCAAAAACAGACAGAAACGAACTACCTTAAAGGTGCAGTGATTTGATACAACGACCTGATATTTGACGAATTGGGACATGTACAGTAACGTCTTAACTCTGTCTGAATATTACAATTGGTTTCAAAACAGTGTTCGATAGCCTAGCCTGTTGATCGGTAAAGTATATACAATATTTTAAAATTCAATGCATACACTACATTGACTTGTCATGATGGCTATGTTGTGGCTCCAAAAGATGTTTCCTGTTGAAAAGTGAGTGTAAGTGGGAATTACATGTAAGATTTGCAGCTACTCTCCCTGGGGCATTTCTCCTTGCAATTACACCAATTTCGATCACTTTGTATGTAGTCTGTGGAGTATAGGACAGACCTCACCGGTACATTTGACGAAGTCAACTTGGGATCGCCAAGAGCACCCTTTAGCAAGCTAACTAATTTTGTGCTATTACCGTGATTTGTGTGCAATTTCAATCAATTATTGGGGAAGTATAGTCCAACAGAGAGTCTAAGTGATATGAAGTTGGCTATCATTTCAAGAGCACTTACTCTCTGTACCAAAAACACACATAGCAACCGTTTTTATTCGGCAACACGATGGTCCTCAATATTGAACAGATCTTGAAAACGGATAGCCGAGCTAGTCCTGCAATATTGTACGTACATGTACACCTCTTGTCATAGTACATGGGTACAGTAAGTAGAGCTAGAGATATGTCTACTTTACTACCCAATTTTAAGTACGACTTAATCTCTGAGTAAATAAAACTGAACACAACATGCAAAGCGCGGAAACAGCAGGTGTTAATATATATATATATATATATATATATATATATATATATATATATATATATATATATATATATATATATATATAACTCGGTGAGTATCAATCTGCTAAAACAGTGCTCTATACCGCAGTGGCAGAACGTAAATATATAATATATATCAAATGTTGATGAATGTATCTTGATCCGTATTCACCATAAGTCTCTTGGCAGTGATCTAAACGAACCTTTGGATCACACAACTCTGTTTGGAATATACACCATACAACTTTGACTACACTCCATGATATTGAAGCTATATTAAACTATATTCAACAAACAATTTAGACAAATCATTTTACGTTCACAATTCTTAAGTATATACACCTCAGCTACGACCACTA
Organism: Glandiceps talaboti; assembly: GCF_964340395.1. Taxonomy (NCBI): domain Eukaryota; kingdom Metazoa; phylum Hemichordata; class Enteropneusta; family Spengelidae; genus Glandiceps; species Glandiceps talaboti. The sequence goes on along the minus strand of NC_135561.1, from coordinate 22,368,293 downwards.
CAACGAAACATTTGATTGTCTGCTGTCAATATAGCAATGCAATGCCATTTTATACATTTACCTATATCTATTCATTCGCGTCCGACGCTGCAAATGGGAGGGCGCAATTTATGAATATAGGAATATTCATCGAGTAAATTACGTACTTTCGGTTGCTATGGCAACGACCATTGACTGAAATAAAGTAAGTTCGATAGGTAAGTCAATTCATCAAATTTAATCGTAATTCTACCTTTTTGGAGATGATGGGTATTGCTTGATTGATATATATCATTTGTGTACAAATTAACAGCAAATACCAGTAATTGTGGTTTTAGTGAAATTGATAGTGACGTAATGAATAATGCGATAACTTAATGAAGCGTTATAGTTGATTGATTGTGAGTGATATCAATAAACCGTGTACAATCGCTCTCATTGACTTTTAATCACATAACGACTTCTCGTCACATCGTTACGTTTATTGAAAACATTATACCAATAATAATGCGATGACATGAAACCCCTACAAACGGAAAAAACAACCCGTATTACACTAAGTCAATAGTTTCACCTTAAATTGCAGTCAGACCATCTGTGTTAAACTTAGCATTTTTAAAGTCGAGTCTGTCTGTTAATGTGTATCTAAACCCATTTGCATACCAGGAACCAGCAGGAAACGCAAAAGAAATCTTGCATTTATAAAAGTTACTTTGGAAACAAAAACTGTGTTGGAATTTTGAATTTCAAGCCTCAGTCTATCTGTTAGTCAGGAATGATGAATACACGAATTCAATGGTTTTCAGCTAACTTGTTGCCATAGCAACTCTCTTTAAAGCTATCAAAAGTAATTCATCTGTGTACGTATCGAAAACATTTTCATTTTAACAAATTGTTCATAATTTAATAACTAGTTTGCTACATCTTGTTGCGTCTTTTAATATTCGTTGTAACAATAGGTTACCATGGATCCAACTCTCCTCTAATGTCCCAATACCGTTCAAAACCGTCTTCTGTGTGTTTTCCATTCATTTGTAAATGGGACCGCTCGTTTTCCGCCATCTTGAATACGTCATTCCTACCTTGGGACTATTTTCTTTATAAAATGTCTGAATTTGACGATTATTGACAGAAGATGAGAGTAAAGGAAATCTTAATTTGTCACTTTAGGGACTACAAATGTCAACTATTGAAGAATGTTTGAAAAGTATTAGATGTCACCGAATGGGTGTGTAACTGTATTATATTGGGTTAACCGCCATTGAAAACAGATGGTCCAATTCAATTGGTTAAAATAACGAACTTGCAGGGAAACGAATTTCGTCGGACTTTTACCAAGATATTGAATATTTCGTCGCTACAATATTCCTTTCGGTCACACACACCTTGATTTAAAGAAGTTTGGCTGTAATTCTATGATATATGGTAGAGTAGGGGACCATGTTACTTATTGGAGTAAACAGTGTTGGTCGGTGGAACTTCTATTGCAAAACGTTAAAAACTTGATGGCTATGGCTATGGCTAGAAACGGACAACGTTTACATCTGAAGGTACGTAACACTATAAGACCGTAGATTGAACTACTCTTATATTATTAGCCTTTGATATAAACTGGACGAAGATTGGTTGAAATAAAGTCATCTAAGAGGATGACTCCAGTCAGTGACCTTGATACAATGTGTAGCTGGTTTTCCTCACCATATTAACGAATTTCGTCAAAACGAAGAATTATTGATGAAATAAAACTTCCTCTGATATTTGTCACGATATGCACCGCCTGTGTTGTTATATGGCCTGTACTGGTAAGATAAGCTAACTGTAATACAGCCTGATAGACGGGATAACTGTAATATAGCCTGGTTAGACGGGGTCAACTGATACAAACAACGGCACGGGAAAACTGAACAAGACCAACATTTAACTAACACATCAACAACATCAATAAATTCTCGAATGCATGTAAATATAGAATAGAATGTATGAGGTTTACTTTGTCAAGCTGTGGTGAGAATTCGTTAATTTTGAAACTGGACCATATTTGGATTTGAGGGAGACGTAGATAATGGCCAACTTAGGATAAGGCAAGGTCATTCTAAAATATTAACTGCAACTGTTGTTTTCGTCAATCTTGAACGTGACATGTATGAACTGACCCAGTAGTTTTCACATCACAGAATTTAGAACAACTTAGAAATGAAATTAATGTGGTCTGTGCACGGACACCCTAGGTAAAAGTCGAGATACAATGCCCACGTGTAATGGCAAGTTGTTAACTTATCCACCATTAAGCTTATGTCATTGCTACTTTACACACTTTTATTTCCGGTAAAAATATAAAAGTAGTCGGCGTTTAATCAAATAAACGACACTTGCATCAACGTGTTTAGATATACTGAGACTGCAAAGCAATTGATTCTTCCGTATTTACAGTCGTAGTTGATAAGTTCAGACAGTACGTACAGTGTATACATGCTTTGAGTTGTGCTCATATTCATGTGAATCTTATTAAGTTAACTTTTAGACTATCAGATTTGATTTAACACTTTACATATATATTACCTTCATAGTCGTAGGTCAAGTTCAACAAATGAAACAGATAAAGCTTACATTAATTCCCAAATCTGCATAAAATTCAGACGTATTAAGTGAAGTGTCAGACATAATGACAGTTTATTGAAAGTGTCAACACCAGCTGTGTTGTAGTAGTTAAATACTACATGACCAAATGATATAATACATGACCCTGTATCGAAGTAGAAACAATGATATAATACATCAGCAGTACATGCTTTGACAAGTTGTATTGGTTTGCTTATAAGTATTGTAGGTGTCAAGCTTGATAACGAATGAAGGTGATATCAACCTTGAATGTCCATGTTTATGGTTACATTTTGTGCCAACTTTGACTGCATACCTTTACATTCAACATGTAACTACAGATACACTAGAAAGCCACCAATTATCATTTGTCAACCCAGATAAGGAGCGAGATAACATATAATTCAATATAGGATTTAAAAAAACTAAATTCATGAAATTATTTACCCAGTCTCCACCCCCTCTAACTAAATTGGCCAAAATTGAAAATTGTTTCAGACAGCACAACCAATTTCAAACATGTGTGTACTAGTATGTGGTGCTATGAATACAAAGGTTGTGTGTAGTGGTATGTAATGATATGAATACAAAGGGTGTATGTACATGTAGTAGTATGTAGTGATATGAATACAAAGGTTGTATGTAGTGAGGAAAATATTTCTTTTGTTGACAATTTACTTTAGTGCTATGCATATACTATAACAAAACATTTTCCATTTCTCAATTCGACATTTTTTATAAATGTTTGTTTTAAGGGGTGCAAATAGATCCATATCGTTTTACGAGGATGAGAACTAAAATGACCACCCACCTGACCTCAAAAGTAAAAGAATTTAGTTTTTTTTTTTATCCTTCACTGATCTATTGATCTCGCCCCCTAAATAAACGTGGTACACGGAAGACATATTTGGTATGTGACGTCACATTTTAACTTTCTACCATTGTGAGGTAACAAATGATATCAACACCATTTACAATATGTGACTATATCTATACATTACTTGACATCATTATGATATCATTCCTAAGATATTCTATGTACACATACACATGTATTGGTGACTATAATTTGTCTAACACTATGTACACATACACACATGTATTGTGACTATACTATGCCTTCATAACATTGACTATGTACACATACACACATATATTGGTGGCTATACTATGTCTTCCTAACACTATGTACACATACACACATGTATTGGTGACTATAATTTCCCTTCCTAACACTGACTATGTACACATACACACATGTATTGGTGACTATAATTTCCCTTCCTAACACTGACTATGTACACATTCACACATGTATTGGTGGCTATACTATGTCTTCCTAATACTATGTACACATACACATACGTATTGGTGGCTATACTGTGTCTTCCTAACACTATGTACACATACACACATGTATTGGTGACTATAATTTCCCTTCCTAACACTGACTATGTACACATACACACATGTATTGGTGATTTTAATTTGCCTTCCTAACACTGACTATGTACACATACACACATGTATTGGTGGCTATACTATGTCTACCTAACACTGACTATGTACACATACACACATGTATTGGTGATTTTAATTTGCCTTCCTAACACTGACTATGTACACATACACACATGTATTGGTGACTATACTATGTCTACCTAACACTGACTATGTACACATACACACATGTATTGGTGGCTATACTATGTCTACCTAACACTGACTATGTACATATACACACATGTATTGATGGCTATACTAGTATGTCTTCCCAACACTATGTACACATACACACATGTATTGGTGACTATAAGTTGTCTTCCGAACACTGACTATGTACATATACACACATGTATTGATGGCTATACTAGTATGTCTTCCCAACACTATGTACACATACACACATGTATTGGTGACTTTAAGTCTTCCTAACACTGATTATGTACACTTGGTGACCATTGCTCCTTTTGTAATATAGTATTTCTGACACAGACGCCCATTAGACTTTCATAGCATTGAAACTGTTTACTCTAGTAACTGTCTGTTTTGTATTGTCAAACTGCGATCTGCAATATCACCACAGTGTTGTGAGATGGAAAAGATTTGTATATTACACGATAGCTTACAAACAACAATAAGCCAATGGAAATATATGGAATGGAATTACACACATATGTAGTAACAGAAAGTGTTAACAAAACACTGGAGAGTAGAGTAGTTAAGACATTAGCCTATCATCCAATAACCACTTTAAAATGTTGAAACAGCTTACTAGTTTGTACTGAGATGACCAGACACCTTGGACATAGTATTTAAAACTACAAAGTTTTGAAAATAGATATCTTAGCTTGAACTCTTGTCATTCTATGCACAAAGTGAAAATGTTATTTACTGTGAATTCGCCACTATTGTTTGGATTCAATTGAAATTGACAAGACTGGACGGTTATTTGCATAAACGTTGGACGCTATGACAGCAAGGTGTCAGACTGGTTCATTACAACATATGCATAATACATACAGTGACAATACTATCCCGTAGTGTAACAGTCACCGTAAATAGTTTGTACTTCATAAGCGATGTTTCAACGTAGTTCTTACAGCTTGTTGCTATGGTTACATTGTATTCATTGTGTTCATCTCATTACATACTCAGTGAATTGCAATGGTTGGGGCATCTTATAATATGTCACTATAACAATACTGTGGCGTATCGCCAGTGATTTGGTTACAATTGGATTTTTGCATCACACTAGTATACCATCACCAAATCCCTTCATTTTTAATTTCATTTTTTAAAATTCATTTTAATTTCGCGTTTTAACCAATTTTTGCTAACTATTGTATTTCTTGCAAAGTTCCATAGTCTACTCCAATACTAGTTCTGTATTTTCCACGTTTATCAAATCTAATGCGTTGCTTGTACGTTGGGCGACTGGTCAAATGTGTTTATCATACCGTGTTACTACTAAGAACTAGTACTGATTCTATCCATTGTAAAACAAAAACGACAAAGGACATTCCCATAACGACAACTGACAATTTTTACTTCAAGTACTTTAATGACAATTTAATGAAGATTCATTCGCGGCACACAGGCGAACATTCGTTGACGGCACACAGACGAAAATTACTTGACGGCATACCGACGAAAATTACTTGACGGCATACCGACGAACATTACTTGACGGCACACGGACGAACATTACTTGACGGCGTACGGACGAGCGTTCGTTAGGAGTGCAAAAGTAGCTGCAGTATGGTATAATCCTTGACATATAACATCATTTATTTGTCAAAAGCTCAGAGATAGTGGTCTAAGTCAAAAGCTCAGAGTTAGTGGTCTGAGTCAAAAGCTCAGAGTTAGTGGTCTGAGTCAAAAACTCTGAGTTAGTGGTCTGAGTCAAAAGGCAACATAACCTTGGGCTTTCGACCTGACGAATGCATGTGTACTGTCAAATAAAACGATATACCGTCCTTCTTACCTTGGTGACTGACCGGATTAACGAATATTCGTTGACGGCAGACTAACGAACGATACTAGGAGACTTAAAAGGTCCAAATATAAAACTAGTAAATGATTCCTCCAACATATATGTAAAGACTTTACTGATAATTGTCAAAGCGATTGTAATTCTATTTACAATACAGCGTTTCTTCAAAATGCCAACTTCCATGTTCATGCATAGACCCTACACGGTCTACGGTTCATGTAACAGGCCCTACACGGTCTACGGTTCATGCATAGACCCTACACGGTCTACGGTTCATGTAACAGGCCCTACACGGTAAACGGTTCATGCATAGACCCTACACGGTTTATGGTTCATGTAACAGGCCCTACACGGTAAACGGTTTATGCGTAGACCCTACACGGTCTATGGTTCATGTAATAATAGAAAAAGTGTCGCTTACCTTTTTAAAATACAGTACAGTTCAGGTCTTCGCCAATATAACATAGTTGTGAAAACCTTTGATCATAGGAAAAAATATAGATAAGCAAATGTGGTTGTTGATTATTCTGTATTCACTGATAACCACAGACCTGGGAGTCCTTTTATTCTACATTTACGATATGTTAGTAACAACCCTATATCAACGTCTATGTGGCCTTCTCATAGACCCTACACGTGTACGGTCTAGGATTTTGCATTGAAATCAGACATTGTAATCCGTGACAGACAGTCAAAATATTTCTAATTGTTTTAGACAATGAAAAGTGACGAAAGTGTTAATCGGTATAGTGTCTGACACTTTTGGGTTATAGTCTGACATTGGCATAATATAAACATCATCTCATTCACAATCTTTGTTTATGTCACTATTGTTATTAATTCGACTCTCACACAGTTTATTTGTTACGATATCACGGCCAATAACACTTCTATCAGTTAAGAGATTTCGTCAACTAATCGTTAGCGATTTTACATCACAACATTTGCTGGTCGTCAATGGTTGGTCATCAAATCACTGGGGAGGGCAGTGTGACGAACATTGCAAACAACCAAGTTTGAATTCTAGTTACGAGATTCTGCCATTGACAAAGTTTTACGATAGCGTCCAACTTTTGCCGCGACTAAGCGGCTACTTACTTATCTGTGGTTTAAATAGCTACTGAATGGACGTTGGTTTAATTGTGTTCATAGTATGGTGGCCTTTGACTTTTCTAGTTTTCTATTTTCCTAACACTACACTAACTGGTATTTTTATAACACTACACTAACTGGTATTTTTATAACACTACACTAACTGGTATTTTTATAACACTACACTAACTGGTATTTTTATAACACTACACTAACTGAGTAACTAACTGAGGGGTTGACATTTACTATCTTAGTTAGGGGAGGGTGGTTAGGGGAGGGTTGACATTTACTATCTTAAGGGAGGTTTGACATTTACTTCTTTGTTGGGGGAGGGGTTGACATTTACTATCTTAGTCACGGGAGGGGTTGACAACTACTGTTTGGGGGAGGGGTTGACAATAGTCTAGTTCCTATATAGTATCGTTACCGTTTACACATTCACTCACGGTATAGTCAAAGTCCTTACTCTAGAAGTCCTGAGATGCATGAGATGAAAAGTAAAATTCATTCACAGCCACCCACACAGTTATTAACATCATATCTTTATTAATTAATCACAAAATTCTAACCAATAACACAGTCCCTCATAAAGTTGGTGTTCATTGTATTGTGGCAGTTATATATAAAATCCGGTATACTAGTATTTGTCAACTCAGGATACTACTTATACACTATTTACGTCACTATAACAGTCGGGGTTCACTGATTGGATGAACAACTTTTTTGTGTTGATTGAGGGACTTTGACCAGACATGGTTTAGTTACAAACCACGCTGGCATCTAGACTAGGTTGATAACTATTATAACAACTAACCTAACTTGACGAGACAATCGTAAACACCGTGATGACAAAGTGATAAATGGTTTAGAAGTCATCGGTAGCTTTAGTCAAATATGATATGCGTAGAAAACATTCGATATCAATATGAACAAACACCGCTATAGATGCATGGTGAAGTTGAAATTTACATTTTGGTAGAGGGGTAATACAGACCCCAAATATTCTGTCCAAGTTCTAGTTGATTGTCAATTTTGTAAACAACTTGATCAAGGTGTCTTGAAAGGAACATAGTCCCTGGGTATAAATTTGTGAACGAATAGTTAATACATCTCAAGAGCAGATAATGTTAAGAGATGCTAAATTAGTACGTGTTTATGAAGAACAAATTTTACAGATCATTACACTTTACGGAGAACTAAAAGGAATGGGATATTATGGGATATTGAGAATAGTCTAAGGATAAGGAAATAAGGGGAATACTTGACAGCATTCAGTGAACGTTCTTTATTGTTTATTGGTTGATGCATGGATTGATTGTGTGACAGGTAATCTATTCCTATGTGCCCAGTGAATGTCTATGTGATCAACTCTAGACCATAAACCTTGTTGTTTGTTAAAAACAGATGTTCACACGATGCATAACTCTAGTGTAACGGAACACACTGCCGACAACTATGAACCATATACAGTATTCCTTGGAGAAGACACGAACATGTCGTTTATCTCCCAGTGTGAGTCACTTAGCTGTGATGTTCAATCACGTGTTTCTAATGGGTCCTGATTTTGCACTCACACCGTCCATACACTTAGTTTGAAGTGGAATATCTTCACTTAAATTGGGCGGTACTTCAAACGATTCAAGATGAGCTTTGGCGTACTAATACTAATACATTGTCACTATGTAATTATTATAGTGTGAATAAGGTGGTGCTGGTACTGGTGCTAGTGGTGCTACTGGTGGTGGGAGGGGGTATCTCGTGATCAGGAGTACTATTAAAATCGACACTTTCTTGCTCCGTATGCGTGATTCGGCCAATATTGCGATCTTGCAACATCGGTCAGTTTGATTCTAATGCCTTACTTCCCGTTCATATAATGTAAGTAAGAAGAGAGAGTTGATCAGTAATTTCATTGAAATCTCGTTGAAAATTCAGCAGAGCATGCGCATCCATCGATTAAAAAACAAACGTACAGACCATAAATGTACGGTATGAAAGATTCCAACCCAGCCCCCCCCCCCCATTACATTTTTTAATAAAAAAAATAGTTTGAATAGTTTATTGTGTACATTATCTTGCTCTGGACAGATCCTTGAGTTATGATCAGTGATAGCGGAAAGTGACAATGAGGTTAGCGTACAAAAGAAATCCAATGTCGACCGTTGATGGCGCAATGAATTGAAGTCAAAATGTTGATTTGACCATAGAAATATCCAAACCTAATAAATATGGTTGTCAGTCGACTATTTTTGGTCTGTTCTGGTTTTTTTGTGTGTTTTTTTTTGCTTTGGCCTGCCTCGTTTTAGTATACGCTAACAAAAGTGTTAACGTTATTACGAAAACCTCAAATTGTAGATATCTACAATGTAATGGCTTTAATAACTAACGTAAGTTGGCAATGAAATCAATTAATAATATTTAAACATTTGAAGATATTACATTTAGAACATTCTAAAAGTCAAACTTTTAGAGATAATCAGTAGTACTGAATCAATGTAAGTATCCAAAACACGTACACATAATATGGGTACTAAACTACGTACACACAATATGGGTACTAAACTACGTACACACAATATGGGTACTAAACTACGTACACACAATATGGGTACTAAATCACGTACACACAATATGGGTACTAAACCACGTACACACAATATGGGTACTAAACCACGTACACACAATATGGGTACTAAACTACGTACACATAATATGGGTACTAAACTACGTACACACAATATGGGTACTAAACTACGTACACACAATATGGGTACTAAATCACGTACACACAATATGGGTACTAAAACACGCACACACAATATGGGTACTAAACCACGTACACACAATATGGGTACTAAACCACGTACACACAATATGGGTACTAAACCGCATACACACACAATATGGATACTAAACCACGTACACACCATATGGATACTAAACCACACACACACACACACACACACACACACACACACACACACACACAGAGGATGGGTATTAAACCACATACACACAGGATGGGTATTAAACCACATACATACAGGATGGGTATCAAACCACATACACACAGGATGGGTGTTAAACCACATACACACAGGATGGGTGTTAAACCACATACACACAGGATGGGTGTTAAACCACATACACACAGGATGGATGTTAAACCACATACACACAGGATGGGTATTAAACACCATACACACAGGATGGGTATTAAACCACATACACACAGGATGGGTATTAAACCACATACACACATGATGGGTGTTAAACCACATACACACAGGATGGGTGTTAAACACCATACACACAGGATGGGTATTAAACCACATACACACAGGATGGGTATTAAACCACATACACACATGATGGGTGTTAAACCACATACACACAGGATGGGTGTTAAACCACATACATACAGGATGGGTATTAAACACCATACACACAGGATGGGTATTAAACCACATACATACATGATGGGTGTTAAACCACATACACACAGGATGGATGTTAAACCACATACACACAGGATGGATGTTAAACCACATACACACAGGATGGGTATTAAACACCATACACACAGGGTGGGTATTAAACCACATACACACAGGATGGGTATTAAACACCATACACACAGGATGGGTATTAAACACCATACACACAGGGTGGGTATTAAACCACATACACACATGATGGGTATTAAACCACATACACACATGATGGGTATTAAACCACATACACACAGGATGGGTGTTAAACCACATACACACAGGATAGGTATTAAACCACATACACACAGGATGGGTGTTAAACCACATACACACAGGATGGGTGTTAAGCCACATACACACAGGATGGGTATTAAACCACATACACACAGGGTGGGTATTAAACCACATACACACAGGATGGGTGTTAAACCACATACACACAGGATGGGTATTAAACCACATACACACAGGATGGGTGTTAAACCACATACACACAGGATGGGTGTTAAACCACATACACACAGGATGGGTGTTAAACCACATACACACAGGATGGGTATTAAACCACATACACACAGGGTGGGTGTTAAACCACATACACACAGGATGGGTATTAAACCACATACACACAGGATGGGTGTTAAACCACATACACACAGGATGGGTGTTAAACCACATACACACAGGATGGGTGTTAAACCACATACACACAGGATGGGTATTAAACCACATACACACAGGATGGGTATTAAACCACATACACACAGGATGGGTATTAAACCACATACACACAGGATGGGTGTTAAACCACATACACACAGGATGGGTGTTAAACCACATACACACAGGATGGGTATTAAACCACATACACACAGGATGGATGTTAAACCACATACACACAGGATGGGTGTTAAACACCATACACACAGGATGGGTGTTAAACCACATACACACAGGATGGGTGTTAAACCACATACACACAGGATGGGTGTTAAACCACATACACACAGGATGGATGTTAAACCACATACACACAGGATGGGTATTAAACCACATACACACAGGATGGGTGTTAAACACCATACACACAGGATGGGTGTTAAACCACATACACACAGGATGGGTATTAAACACCATACACACAGGATGGGTGTTAAACCACATACACACAGGATGGGTATTAAACCACATACACACAGGATGGATGTTAAACACCATACACACAGGATGGGTGTTAAACCACATACACACAGGATGGGTGTTAAACCACATACACACAGGATGGGTGTTAAACCACATACACACAGGATGGGTATTAAACCACATACACACAGGATGGGTATTAAACCACATACACACAGGATGGGTATTAAACCACATACACACAGGATGGGTGTTAAACACCATACACACAGGATGGGTGTTAAACCACATACACACAGGATGGGTATTAAACCACATACACACAGGATGGGTGTTAAACACCATACACACAGGATGGGTGTTAAACCACATACACACAGGATGGGTGTTAAACCACATACACACAGGATGGGTGTTAAACCACATACACACAGGATGGATGTTAAACCACATACACACAGGATGGGTGTTAAACCACATACACACAGGATGGGTATTAAACCACATACACACAGGATGGGTGTTAAACCGCATACACACAGGGTGGGTGTTAAACCACATACACACAGGATGGGTATTAAACCACATACACACAGGATGGGTATTAAACACCATACACACAGGATGGGTATTAAACCACATACACACAGGATGGATGTTAAACCACATACACACAGGATGGGTGTTAAACCACATACACACAGGATGGGTATTAAACCACATACACACAGGATGGGTATTAAACCACATACACACAGGATGGGTGTTAAACACCATACACACCGGATGGGTATTAAGTAGTTTTTACTAGTCTTGTGCAGTTTAGGTAACCTTTTCAATATTCGAGAGGATTACTGGAGTAACCTTTCATCAAATAAACATCAAATTGACCATAAAGAGTTAAAATACATACTACAAAGTATTGTCGAAGAGAGAAAAAAAATCAAAATAAATAGTGTGACACACAGCAAATAGTATTTGATACACTAGTCTATAGTATATCATTCTTTAAGGACGTCGATTAGAAGTTGTGAACTGTGTTAGGTCATGTCTTATATGATGACTAGTAATGAACGAGGTGCAGTCTGTAGACAATGTATCATGGAAGCACAACTGTCAATTAAAAGGCCTTTCCTGAAAAAGATGGTTAGATTGAAAAGTATACATGTACAACATATTCTTGACAGTGATATAAAAATCGTAGAATGGAAACACCGGAATGTGGAATGCAGAATCAGAAATAAAAAATAAAAAATAATTACTAATCATGTTACACTCACACAACAATACGGTACCATGTGATATTCCTTGTTGAAAACAATATCCTATCCTTTTCAGTAACGTTAAAGTGGCCATATGGATGAGAATTTGGTATTTATTTTTGATTTTTATTTGATAAAACAGCTTCACTATGTTTTTCTACTTGAAAAAATAATGCGAAAGAACATATACAAAGTCCATGTTCATAACTTAATGCATTGCAAAATGATGCAAAAAGCGTAAAAAGTTTGTTATTGTACGTACAATAACAAACACTTTACACATTGTTTAATGTTTTGCCGTTTATTGAGTTGCAAACATAGACTTGATATGTTATTTCACATTATTTTTTCAAGTAGAAAAACATATTGAAGCTGTTTTATCAAACAAAAATCCAAAATAAATACCAAATTCTCATCCATATGGCCACTTTAAGATAATGCTAATATAACTGTAATGTAATCACTATTTACGGCAGGGGGGTGTAGTAACATTCCACATACATAGGTGAGGTCATGGGGTAAATGTACAGTTGTATGAGGCTCCGACGGTCTGCTTACATGCATGATATTCAGGGATAATGCTCCAATTACAAACAAAAACACATCCTTGGTTAGTTTGCTGGATTAAAGAAATGAAGGAAGGTGTGTCAATATGATATCATGTATTTGTACACACTAATTGTCTTGTTCAATAAAACAAACCCTGATACATGAAATTAACATCAAAATGTACTGATATTAGTGCATATATCAATGTTCAGCTATGCATGTTTTAACACCATAGACGTTACTCTCTTTATTTTCAGACACGAAACTATGCAGTACATCAGAAAGAAATTTGACATCTTCAATACCCAGGACATTGAAACTGAGGCATCAACAGTGAAGCAAAGGTATTGTTTACAAAGTACATTTTGTTATTTTGTTTTTAACACATGACACACATATGCTGTAATAGCTGTACACGGAATATCCCAGACATTTATGTTGGTGTTAGTATAACAGCTCTGTACACTAAACCAATTCATATGCACTTTGTTTGAAGCACATGTACAGGAATGTGCCACCAGTAGCTCTGCTAAATCCAAGTCTAGCTTACTATACATTAGTGCAGGCACTTATAAGTTTCTATCTTGCCACATAGGGTGATGATTACATTGATTCACTTAGGATCCATTTAGCTCAAGTAGATCAGTTAACGTTGGTAATTATGTCAGATTCAAAACACATTGTTTTGCTTTGAAGTGCATATACCTTGGCTTGGTGTAGGTATATACCATAGTAACACAAATACATGGACTAATGATGAAAATTACATGATTATCTTCTCTGTCTGGAGATTATATGGGAACTAAATCAAAAGCTAGGTTTCATGAAAGATAGATTTACAGCTTTAAGTGATCTATTCTAAGGCATTGGGGTAGTGTTGTCATTGATATATAACAGTTCTCTTCAAAAGTAAAAATTAAGATAGATCATTCATAATGAAAATTGTTTTGAGCTTTATTGTTAATTAAATGACTGAATTTGTATATTTTTGTTATCGTTATTGAGAAGATCCTCTCTGAGACTGACTTTGCTGACTGGCGTACATCAGTACAGTCCCACTATGGTAGCTTATTAGTGGTTCATGGTATTGGTAGTTATCACGATATCATGGGAGAAAGACAAGATGGTGCAGTTGTTGTCTTGGCAAGAGATAACTTAGACAGTGGTCCATGGAAGAATATAACACCACAGGTAATATACTGGCACTTTAGTGTATTAACCGTTTATATCTCTATTACAATTCTTTACTTCATTACAGTACCAGCTTTACAATCATTTTACATTTATGTGATATATACAAGAATAGAATTTTATATCTTAATTTATTTTGCAGATGACAATTGAGGGGACAGCCTACTCATCTGACAACATCACACCAAGAGCTCTTAATCCTGACAAGGTAAAACAACTCGATGAAATTTATGATCGTTTCATTCCTGATGACAGAGAGGCTTGACTTCCTGATGCCATCATCAATTCATGTTACTTTGTCATTTTACCCCCTGCAACTGAAACACAACAGCAACATGATCCATCAGCAGCATTAGGCAAGAAACACGTGGATGCTCTAAAGATGGCAAGAATACTTCTAAATTGTCATGTTGTTCCGCGCTCATGGAAGACATCCACAATCATTCCAGTTCCAAAGAAGCCCAACCCTAAACAGTTAAATGACTACCGGCCAATTGCATTGACATCAATTTTGTGCAAGTGCATGGAAGGTATAGTTAGGAAGTTTCTGCTCAGTGATGTAGTTGACAAGTTAGATCCCTTCCAGTTTGCATATAAAGCACACAGGGGTGTAGAGGATGCATCTATCACACTTTTTAATTTAATTGTACAACATTTAGAACGTAAGAATGCGTATGTACGGATTCTGTTCATAGACTTCTCCAGCACATTCAATACTATACAACCATACATTCTATTAAAACAGTTGATTGAGTTAAATGTTAATTCTAACTTAGTTCTTTGGATCCATGACTTTCTTAAAGACAGACCTCAGAGGGTTTTTTTCAATGGTTATATGTCTGATGAAATTGTACTGAATACTGGTGCTCCCCAAGGTTGCGTGTTGTCACCAACATTATTTTCAATTTATACTGATCACATGAGATGTAATTCTGCAATAAGTTGTCTGTTTAAATTTGCCGATGACATGGCACTTGTTGGTCTGTTACTTGATGAAGACTCTTTAGCTGAATACTTTTGTGACATTGGAATTTTAAAGAATTGGTGTAAAGACAGCTTTTTAGAAATGAATGTTTCAAAAACAAAAGAATTAGTTGTAGCACATAAAGTAACTGACCAATTCACACCTGTATCAATGAATGGAGACTCTGTTGAAGTTGTTACTAGTTTCAAATACCTTGGGTCAATTCTCGATGGCAAGCTCTCCTTTGCCGAAAACACAGACTATATTGCGAAAAAAGCTCAACAGAGACTATATCTCCTTAGGAAATTAAAGTCATTCGATGTCAGTCAGAACGTGCTGCAATTAGTGTATAGATCTATTATTGAAAGTGTTTTGACTTTCAATATAATCCTTTGGTATGGTAATCTCACGGTTAAAAACAAGAGTAAACTTTGTCGTATTGTAAACACAGCAGAGAAGATCATTGGCTGTCGTCAAACAACACTGGCATGTCATTATCATACGGCAGTTAACAGAAAAGCCCAGAAAATAGTCAATGATTATATGCATCCCTTACATAATTCTTTCACTAAGCTCCCATCTGGTCGCCGTTACAGAATGCCTCTTGCAAGGAAAAACCTTTTTAAAAAATCGTTCGTTCCAACAGCTGTGTCTATTTTAAACTCACTGTAAAGTCATTTTAAACTCACTGTATGTATATGTATATGTATATATTGTACTTGTGTAAATTGTTTGTAAATTTGTTTTGAGCCGAAAGACAAATTTCCGCATTCATATACGGATAATAAAGTTATTGAATTGAATTGAATTGAATTGAATTGAAGAAAGACATAGTTCATTTTAATTGTGTACCTCTGAAATAGTGGAAGCAAGTATATCTTTTTGAAGCTTTGATACAACTGAAACGCTTAAAGCGTGTTCCCTTAAAATGCAATCATCAAAAAAAGTCTACTGTATTGTAATTTAAAATGATTAGAATAAAAATTTCATCTTTTATGATTTGAGTTGATTTTATTAATGTTCCCTCCCTAACCCTAAATTTCGTTGTATCATGCCCACAATTCAAGTAAGATTTGACCTGTCATTTTGTCTAAGTCATCCAAGCTACATGAATAAGGACCTCACCTGGTAGGATAGAGATTATAATGTGAAGGATTTAATCCTGACTGTTGTTAGTGGTAGAATGGATTGAGTGCTCCAAGGGAGTTGAAGAAGTATAAGTGGTTGTACCATAACATGTCTGTGTGTTAGGGGTATAAATGGTTGTACCATAACATGTCTGTGTGTTAGGGGTATAAATGGTTGTACCATAACATGTCTCTGGTAGGGGTATAAATGGTTATACCATATCATGTCTGTGTGTTAGGGGTATAAATGGTTGTACCATAACATGTCTCTGGTAGGGGTATAAGTGGTTGCACCATAACATGTCTGTGTGTTAGGGGTATAAATGGTTGTACCATAACATGTCTCTGGTAGGGGTATAAGTGGTTGTACTATAACATGTCTGTGTGCTAGGGGTATAAATGGTTGTACCATAACATGTCTCTGCTAGGGGTATAAATGGTTGTACCATAACATGTCTCTGCTAGGGGTATAAATGGTTGTACCATAACATGTCTGTGTGCTAGGGGTATAAATGGTTATACCATAACATGTCTCTGTGCTAGGGGTATAAATGGTTGTACCATAACATGTCTCTGCTAGGGGTATAAATGGTTGTACTATAACATGCCTCTGGTAGGGGTATAAATGGTTGTACCATAACATGTCTGTGTGCTAGGGGTATAAATGGTTCTACCATAACATGTCTCTGGTAGGGGTATAAATGGTTGTACCATAACATGTCTGTGTGCTAGGGGTATAAATGGTTGTACCATAACATGTCTCTGGTAGGGGTATAAATGGTTGTACTATAACATGCCTCTGGTAGGGGTATAAATGGTTGTACCATAACATGTCTGTGTCTGGTAGGGGTATAAATGGTTGTACCATAACATGTCTCTGCTAGGGTTATAAATGGTTGTACCATAACATGTCTCTGTGCTAGGGGTATAAGTGGTTGTACCATAACATGTCTATGTGCTAGAAGTATAAATGGTTGTACCATAACATGTCTCTGTGCTAGGGGTATAAGTGGTTGTACCATAACATGTCTGTGTGCTAGAAGTATAAATGGTTGTACCATAATATGTCTGTGTGCTAGGGGTATAAATGGTTGTACCATAACATGTCTCTGTGCTAGGAGTATAAATGGTTGTACCATAACATGTCTGTGTGCTAGAAGTATAAGTGGTTGTACCATAATATGTCTGTGTGCTAGGGGTATAAATGGTTGTACCATAACATGTCTCTGTGCTAGGGGTATAAATGGTTGAACCATAACATATCTATGTGCTAGAAGAATAAATGGTTGTACCATAACATGTCTCTGTGCTAGGGGTATAAATGGTTGTACCACAACATGTCCCTGTGCTAGGGGTATAAATATTTGTACCATAACATGTCTATGTGCTAGGAGTATAAATGGTTGTACCATAACATGTCTGTGTCTGGTAGGGGTATAAATGGTTGTACCATAAAATGTCTCTGTGTTAGGGGTATAAGTGGTTATACCATAACATGTCTATGTGCTAGGGGTATAAATGGTTGTACCATAACATGTCTATGTGTTAGGGGTATAAATGGTTATACCATAACATGTCTCTGTGCTAGGGGTATAAGTGGTTGTACCATAACATATCTCTGGTAGGGGTATGAATGGTTGTACCATAACATATCTCTGGTAGGGGTATGAATGGTTGTACCATAACATATCTCTGGTAGGGGTATAAGTGGTTGTACCATAACATATCTCTGGTAGGGGTATGAATGGTTGTACCATAACATGTCTCTGGTAGGGGTATGAATGGTTGTACCATAACATGTCTCTGTGCTAGGGGTATAAATGGTTGTACCATAACATGTCTCTGTGCTAGGGGTATAAGTGGTTGTACCATAACATGTCTATGTGCTAGAAGTATAAATGGTTGTACTATAACATGTCTCTGGTAGGGGTATAAATGGTTGTACCATAACATGTCTCTGTGCTAGGGGTATAAATGGTTGTACCATAACATGTCTCTGGTAGGGGTATAAATGGTTGTACTATAACATGTCTCTGGTAGGGGTATAAATGGTTGTACCATAACATATCTCTGGTAGGGGTATAAGTGGTTGTACCATAACATATCTCTGGTATGGGTATAAATGGTTGTACTATAACATGTCTCTGGTATGGGTATAAATGGTTGTACCATAACATGTCTCTGTGCTAGGGGTATAAATGGTTGTACCATAACATGTCTCTGTGTTAGGGGTATAAATGGTTGTACCATAATATGTCTGTGTGCTAGGGGTATAATTGGTTGTACCATAACATGTCTCTGGTAGGGGTATAAATGGTTGTACTATGACATGTCTCTGGTAGGGGTATAAATGGTTGTACCATAACATGTCTGTGTGTTAGGGGTATAAATGGTTGTACCATAACATGTCTCTGGTAGGGGTATAAATGGTTGTACCATAACATGTCTGTGTGCTAGGGGTATAAATGGTTATACCATAACATGTCTCTGCTAGGGGTATAAATGGTTATACCATAACATGTCTATATGCTAGGGGTATAAATGGTTGTACTATAACATGTCTCTGCTAGGGGTATAAATGGTTATACCATAACATGTCTCTGCTAGGGGTATAAATGGTTGTACTATAACATGTCTCTGTGCTAGGGGTATAAATGGTTGTACCATAACATGTCTCTGTGCTAGGGGTATAAATGGTTATACCATAACATGTCTCTGGTAGGGGTATAAATGGTTGTACCATAACATGTCTCTGGTAGGGGTATAAATGGTTGTACCATAACATGTCTGTGCTAGGGGTATAAATGGTTGTACCATACCATGTCTCTGGTAGGGGTATAAATGGTTGTACTATAACATGTCTGTGTGCTAGGGGTATAAATGGTTGTACCATAACATATCTATGTGCTAGAAGTATAAATGGTTGTACCATAACATGTCTATGTGCTAGGGGTATAAATGGTTGTACCATAACATGTCTCTGCTAGGGGTATAAATGGTTATACCATAATATGTCTGTGTGCTAGGGGTATAAATGGTTGTACCATAACATGTCTCTGTGCTAGGGTTATAAATGGTTGTACTATAACATGTCTCTGGTAGGGGTATGAATGGTTGTACTATAACATGTCTGTGTGTTAGGGGTATAAATGGTTGTACTATAACATGTCTCTGTGCTAGGGTTATAAATGGTTCTACCATAACATGTCTATGTGCTAGGGTTATAAATGGTTGTACCATAACATGTCTCTGTGTTAGGGGTATAAATATTTGTACCATAACATGTCTATGTGCTAGGGTTATAAATGGTTGTACCATAACATGTCTCTGTGTTAGGGGTATAAGTGGTTATACCATAACATGTCTCTGTGCTAGGGGTATAAATGGTTGTACCATCACATGTCCCTGTGCTAGGGTTATAAATGGTTGTACCATAACATGTCTATGTGCTAGGGTTATAAATGGTTGTACCATAACATGTCCCTGTGCTAGGGGTATAAGTGGTTGTACCATAACATGTACATGTATCTGTGCTAGGGGTATAAATGGTTGTACCATAACATATCTATGTGCTAGAAGTATAAATGGTTATACCATAACATATCTGTGCTAGGGGTATAAATGGTTGTACCATAACATATCTATGTGCTAGGGGTATAAATGGTTGAACCATAACATATCTATGTGCTAGAAGTATAAATGGTTGAACCATAACATATCTGTGCTAGAAGTATAAATGGTTGTACCATAACATATCTGTGCTAGAAGTGTAAATGGTTGAACCATAACATATCTATGTGCTAGAATTATAAATGGTTGTACCATAACATATCTGTGCTAGAAGTATAAATGGTTGAACCATAACATATCTATGTGCTAGAAGTATAAATGGTTGAACCATAACATATCTATGTGCTAGGGGTATAAATGGTTGAACCATAACATATCTATATGTGCTAGGGGTATAAATGGTTGAACCATAACATATCTATGTGCTAGGGGTATAAATGGTTGTACCATAACATATCTGTGCTAGGGGTATAAATGGTTGTACCATAACATATCTATGTGCTAGGGGTATAAATGGTTGTACCATAACATATCTTTGTGCTAGGGGTATAAATGGTTGAACCATAACATATCTATGTGCTAGATGGTTGTACCATAACTTGTATGTGCTAGAGGTTTAATGTGCCAATGCCGGTGAATTCTATAAATATCGGCATTTAGCAGGTGACATTCTAAATTTACTGGTATATAAACTGTGAAATTTCAAATTTACCGGCAATTTTGAAGGTCGCACTTGCAAGTAATTTATACGTCGCAGTGTAGACGAAATATCCTGACTGACATACTCTGACTCCAATGTATCAAAACATATGAAGACAAACAATGTTGTTGATATTAGTTTTGATTGACACTTCTATTAGATAACAATGGACGACCATTCACATGAGCAGTGTACACAAATTTGATAGGTTTGTTGTTGTACATGACTATGTCGGCAAGCCTTCGATTTCGACACAAATTGTCCTTTTCTGGTTTTTCATTGGCTACTCCCTTTTGCCCCTGACATCGGTGATTTTTAAAGATTTTAGTTCAACGTCTCTCCTCAAATCATGACAGTTTGACCGTGTACCTATACAGCGGAGAACTACCGATTCCAGTATGAGTAAACGACATATAACTCATTTCTTTTCTCCAGCTAGTAAGCCAAGTACAAGTGATGGAAATGATGAACAACCAGCTAATCGCAAAAAGATAACAGGCGATGTTTCAAATGTTGTGGCTTGAAAAGTTCATTCTTTACAGTCTGGAAAATTTAAAGATGTAAAATTGGCACGATGGCTTGAACAATTTGAGTGGATGAACATCCATACCAGTGAAAACAGCAAGTACATAATAGATGGCAGTATTTACAGAGTATGGTGTCGATATTGTAAATTCTCGAAAGAGAAGTCTGATTTCGCTTTGGAACGGAGAAAATTGGTTGAAAAACAAATCAACTTTATTAATGGAACACTCCGTTTCGGTGACACACGTTCGAACGAATTCAAAGACATATATTTAGCGAAAGCCCTTGGTATAACTAGTACTTAAAGGACGATAACAAAATAGCAGAAATGAAAATATTGCCTATCTGATAGCCAAACAAGAACTGCTAAGAGTAACTGATAATACCAGTTCATGTATTGATCACATTTTGACCACACAGCCTGACAAGATAGTACACACTCAGGTCTCGTGTATCGGTCTTAGTGATCACTATCCTGTTTCTATTATCAGACAAACATCACACAAAATTGCCTCTAAAACCCACAATAGTATAAAGTATAGATGTACAAAAAATTTCGGCCCTCACTCCTTCTGCCAAGACCTTGAAGAGGTACAGTGGTCCATAACAAACAGTCATGATGATGTTTCCGTTCAATTACAAACATGGAATAAACTGTTTCTAGAGGTATTATCTAAACATTCACAAAGGGTTAAGTGGTGGAATGATGTTTTAGACTTTAAATTAAATTTAGGGATAACTACAAGAAAAAGAACCTGAATGAATTGTATAAAAATGGCGTAACAAAGTTACAAACTTGATCAGACTATCAAAAACGCAACTTTTACAATAGTATGTAAGAAAAAACTAATCTCGACTTCTGGAAATAGATTAAACACCTTGTTTCTCAAATTAAAACTCACATTCCAACTTATCATCAAAGGTGGTTATGAAATACCTGATAACAAAGAAATTGCCAATGCTTTCAATAATTTCTTTGTAAATGTCGCTTCTGAGTTTATCAAACCGAATAGTAATATTTTCAGCATTTCTGGTAAAATACCACTTTTAAATGAGTCAAGTGTTTCTTCAGGTCCTTGATTGCAATAAATCTGTTGGTCTAGATGGTATAAGTGCACGATTTTTAAAAGTTGGCGCACTCCAAATTACGTCAAGTCTAACCACACTATTAAATTGTGCAATTACAACAGGACGCTTTCCATCACAATGGAAATCTGCTAAAGTAACACCTATATTTAAAAACGGTGCTACAGATAACATCTCCAACTGCAGACCTATTTCAGTTTTACCAGTGTTGTCTAAACTACTTGAAAGACATGTGCATACTCACTTTTATAATTTCTTATGTTCGAATAATCTTTTATCACACAACCAATCTGACTTCAGAAAGTTTCATTCTTGTCAAACAGCTTTAATAAATACCACTAACTCTATATCACATCGTTTCCATACTACCTATAGTGTTGGTGGACAGAGACCTTTATTCTCTGTGATCTCAGTTCTATCACTCAAGGTGTTATCAATTCCAGACGGTGTTTGATCACTTCCAGTGATGTATAGTACATTCGTAAATAAAACCCGTCTACGATCGGCTGATCATAGCGCCACCTAGTGGCCAGCTGTAACTATGGAATGTCATTCTGAGGCATGAACGAGTGTGAAGCTACCATCATATTCATATTCATATTCACTTTCAAAGTTGACCTCTACTCTCAATGTGAATATGATGATAGCTTCACACGTTCATCATCAGATTCGAAGTCTTCCGAATGGGTACAAACAAGCGTTCGGCAAATCACAAATCCTTCATTGGCAGGTTGAAATCATGTGATTGTAGTTACTTTTCACTTGATTAACGTGGATTTGCATGCTTTCTTCTTATTTTTGCCAGAGTATCCAATTTGCACCATGAATTATTGTTGTCATATAAAAAACTAATTTGGATGTTTAGTATGCCTTTCCCATATCTTTGAAAATGAAATATCAATACATGTATGTGGGTGTACAAAAAACCTGTATGAGTAATGTAATAAAATACGACCTGGCTGGGTGTGTTTTGATTTCCCGCAGTGCTGCTATCTTTGACACCCTACTTAACACTTACACTGGTGAAATTTACACAAAATAGTGTTGTCAAGACCACAATTATCACAATGTGTGTAGTTCCCTTGATCGGGATCGGTCAACGCAATCGATTGTGAAAAATAATGGTCCATGACAACAATAATTCATGGTGCAAATTGGATACTCTGGCAAAAATAACCAGAGAGCATGCAAATCCAGGCAAATCAAGTGAAAAGTAATTACAATCACATTATTTCAACCTGCCAATGAAGGATATGTGATTTGCCGAACGCATGTTCGTACCCATTCGGAAGTACTTCGAATCTGATGATGAGGTGTAAGCTATCATCATATTCACATTGATCGTAGAGGTCAACTTTTGACAGTGAAGATGAATATGAATATGATGGTAGCTTCACACTCGTGAGGCATGAAGATTGTCGACCAAGGCTGCGCAAACGCTCAATGCTAAAGACTTTAAACTGTTTGTATGTTATAACCTTTGTAAATGATTTGATCTACCCAAGCAATGAGATTTATACATTAACCTAGTACAGAAGAGACTACTTCCTACTAGTGTGTGTACATGATTGACTGTTTGTTCAATGTAATCATCTCACAGAAGATTAGACATAAAGTAAATTTTCAAGCTTTAAGGTAACTGATCCATGCTAATTATGAGATTAGGGGTGTTTTAATTTAGATAAGAGGAGAAGAATTGACAAGGTGTCTTTATTTAGTCAATAAAGAGAGATATTAGATACAGCTGAAAGAGAGAAAAGTAGCCAGGGAAAGAAAACAAAGTTTCATATCACAAACTCAGTGAGTCAATTGATCAATATCCAGTACCGTAGCCTGCGGGGGGGGGGGGCATCTGCAACCCCCTGAGATTTTGGGGAAAAGAACGAAAAAAAGCTTCTTTTTGAATACATAGCGACGTTTTTAAAATCGTTATTTACGTGACGATTCCTAGCATATGCGATTCAAATTGATGGTTCACTAAAGTGACTGTACACTGACTCCTCGCTAATATGTATTTTATATCGCTATTGTATGCTGGCTTAACTTTGAATATAAATGTGTCCAGTTGAAAATTGTAACTTTTTGCAGCAATTGAAAAATTCTTTGTGCAGGAAAGTACAAAAGAAGTGCACATATTTACTGTGCATTTTCCGCGAGTAACAGTAGTCTTGAAAGTCTCCTTCATTTGAAGATAGCAAGTCGCAATTATAATGTCAGCGAGTGAAACTCGAAAGAAAAGACGGAAAAAGTCGTTCAACGAGAGGTCGCCTGCTATGCTGCATGCAGTGACTCCGAAGATGCGCTCGGTCTCATTTACATCTTGTTCCTTATATTAAAACATTTCATACTGATAAAACGGCATATCTCTTTTTGGAATATTTGGTGGCCCTGAAAAACTATTAAACTAGGTACGCAGTTTAAGATCCACTCTTTGAAGATCCATTTTTAATAATTGTGTTCGACGTTGTCTTTGGTTAAAATGTTGTTTTATATAATTATCTCATTGCACACTGACACTAGCGTTATTCCGCAATTCATTTTGAAGTGACAATTTGCTATGGAAAGAATAGCCCTGAATTTGTAAACAGGGCTGTACCTTCGACATCAAAATCCAAACTTCAATTTCCATTATAATGATAATGACAAGGAGAATTCACTGAGTTCACCTTGGGTTCCGACATAAACGAGACCATAAAAGTTTTGGGAGTTGGGTAAAGAAAATGATTATTTTGTTGTGTTACTTATTTGAGAAAGCACCATCCATTTTTTTTACTTTGAATGTGACATCTTTTCGGCAACTACTTTGAAAGATACGACATTGGGCCAGAAAAAAATGAAAAAGCTGTTCAACCTACCCAATGTATTTTTTCTGGTGATGGGCAATATATCCTCATGCGGGCTTCGCATTTTTTTTTTCAAAATTAATGATATTTCTTTATATTTTCTGAATATATAGGTACATGTAACAATATACATTTCAGTCTATTCCAAATTATATAATATCTTATACAGTGGTTTACTTGGCTCTGATGATGCATACAAGCATGAATTGAGATTAAATTAAGCTGTTGCATATCCAATGTGCACTAAAAAGAATTGAACAAAAGTTTAGATCACAAGTCTGAAAGTCTTGAAAAGTTTTTTTTGAACCAAAGTAAACTTCAGGAGAAGTCATTTACCAAGTGCACATTTCTTTCAGCTTTGCCACAACAAAATACACTTCCAGATGATATGTAATGCATAGCATAATTGTTTCAATTCTGGTATTTTATTACCATATTCAAGCATTGTAAAACTTTAAAATTATGTCTATGGTTTGATATTTTATGCCTCTAAATGGCCTCCTACACTGTCTTATTTTCAATATATTTTTCACCTTTGGAGTTGTCTCCTTCCAATCAGTAGCAATCAAGGTGATCATTATCTTTCTCCCAAAACAAGATGCCATGAAGGTGTCTGGCTAAGTACCTCCCTGTATAGGTTAGAGCTAATTAGAGACATCTCTTTATGCATGTGAAATCCACATCCTGAGTAAATCTCGTTCGGAGTATTATTGTAGTTGGCTATCACTGATATTCTCATGCACCATTGTACCATATGATTTTATATCTCCACTGTAGTGTAGGTGACAGAAGGGGTGGCTAAAATAATGCTTGAGTTTCATTTGGCGGGGCTTAACATTTTTTAGAAGAGAGGGTGAGAGGAACTACACAATTTGTTTAACCGTAAATTGTGTACATTTCCTAACTGTAGCTATGCAGACAAATTGCATGAGATAGTATCAAGATGACTAAATAAGTTCTATCTAAACTCGACCTGAAATATTTTGCGATCATTATATACGGTTTGTTTTATCCTTGTCAAACATTGTGAACAATGAAATCGACCTACCTACCTAATGTGATGGGTTAGGTTACCCGTTGACCAGAATGTTTTTATTTTTTCTGGCCTTACATATTGAATTGAATTGAATTGAATTGAAATTTATTTCACCAGAACTTATACAGATTATACAGATATTGAATAAATATACAGAAATGAAAGAGAGAGAGAAAAAAAATACAACGTCTAGGGACAAAATAAAAAATTCTGGTGAGGACCAAGGACAGTAGTTCTGATATTCAATTGCGTATTTTAAATAGATATTATGTAAATTACATGTAAATTTATGTAAATTAGCACATTTCTAAATTAATAATGTTGGGTTCTTATATAGCGCTTTCCCACACCGTGCTCAAAGCGCTTTACAATTTATTACCCCTGGCTCGGATCTTCCTCAACTCCCCGGGGAGCATACAATCCATTGCAGCCATTTCAGCGCATAGGATTAAAGCGTTCACATTGCAACCTACATCCTACCAGGTCCCCAATTATACAGCTGGGTTGACTGAAGCACAGTTGTGGTTCAAATCTTGCCCAAGGACTTTAGCCACTCAGAAACAAACAGCAGGCAGCGACAGGGCTCGAACCTGCAACCTGTAGATTCCAAGCCGGTCACGCTAACCATTCACCCATCGTGACTCCATTATAAATTATAAATGCATGATTGCACCAAGACAAAGTTCTCCCCCCCCCCCCCCGGCAATTTGGTCATTTCTAAATTATAAATGCATGATTGCACCAAGACAAGGTTCTCTCCCCCCCCCCCCCGGCAATTTGGTCAGGCTACGGCCCTGATATTGCACCTCAAAATTGATCATTCAATTGGTCAACCATTCAACCAAACAATAAATCAATCAATAAATCGATCGATCGATCGATCGATCAATCAATCAATCAATCAATCAATCAATCAATTACATGCTCGCTGTGCCATGTGTCTATACCGTAGACACTGCTGTTGACTGACAATGACTGAGGGAGCTTGCAAGTTTTAACCTTTGACCTGAACAATAAACAATACCTCGCAATGCTCTCTGGGAAATCCCTTAAGAACGCCATTCAGCTGTGTCTTTACCGTACCTAACACTGTCGGAGTCATTGGTAATATGACAGGGAACTCGGAAAACCAAGTGGATCGGACACTTTGGGTCGGAAATCTAGATACTAACAGAGTGAATGAAGAGCTACTATATGAACTATTTGTACAGGTACTGGTATACAATAATTTACACTACACGATATCCATAGCATGGAGGTAGGAATGACTATTTTGTACTACCTCCATGACCATAGCCAGCTGTGCTTTCTTTCACTCATTATGGCGGTACATGTACACATGTATTAGATGTATTGGTTCACGCATAGACGCTCCACCAACGTTGGTGGAACGTCTATGGTTCACGCAAAGCATCTAGTAGCTCTGGATGTATAAGCTGCGGGGTTTCGACAAGTCAGAAACCCCGCAACGTATATTATATCCAGATCTAAGCATCTGATCTATATTATTACTAAGATCCCAGCCCGGTATAATTCTGCTTGCAGACGGTGCACTCGTTTCGCTCAACACCCGCCGGACGACTTACTCCGGCTGCAAGCAGGGCAGGACTAAGCATAGTTTTGCTGCTAGACTCCGTCTATTCTGCTAACTGTGAAGGTGATAGATAGGGTGTTTCACCCTCGATAAATTAACCTTCGGTATCTTGTCGTATCGTATCAGAAGAAAGCCTTAGCTAGAATAGACTAAGCCTAGGCCTGCTTGCATAAGGTGCACAGGTCTAGATTACTGACATGACCCTCAATACGGTGACTTTCTCCATATGCAAACAGGACTAGACTAAGCCCAGCACTGCACAATAACCAAATCATATCTAAATTACTGATTCATAAGTGCTTATTATCTTCAGACTGTAAGTGAATATTCACTGTTCACATATTCATTTCTGTAGACTCTAGTGTGGCCCACAGAAGGAATCCCTAAATGAGGTAGAAGTTCAAATTGGTAATTCTCTGAAATTTAATGTAATATACATGTAGGTGATGTAAATCATGAAATGATGAATGGTGGCATTCTCCTGTAACAGAATCAGAAAATAAAGCAATACAAAGAGATATGTAATGTGAAGAAATGTTTCAGATTTTTGGCACTGAGAGTGAGACTCAGATGGACTGTTTGTCTCACAATGTTTGAGACAGACAATTACTGTCACAATGTGTATGTTGTCTCACATACAAGACCACTGATTGGACCACTGTCAAACTGTGTATGTTGTCTCACATACAAGACCACTGATTGGACCACTGTCAAACTGTGTATGTTGTCTCACATACAAGACCACTGATTGGACCACTGTCAAACTGTGTATGTTGTCTCACATACAAGACCACTGATTGGACCACTGTCACAGTGTGTATGTTGTCTCACATACAAGACCACTGATTGGACCACTGCCACAGTGTGTATGTTGTCTCACATACAAGACCACTGATTGGACCACTGTCAAACTGTGTATGTTGTCTCACATACAAGACCACTGATTGGACCACTGTCACAGTGTGTATGTTGTCTCACATACAAGACCACTGATTGGACCACTGCCACAGTGTGTATGTTGTCTCACATACAAGACCACTGATTGGACCACTGTCATACTGTGTATGTTGTCTCACATACAAGACCACTGATTGGACCACTGTCAAACTGTGTATGTTGTCTCACATACAAGACCACTGATTGGACCACTGTCACAGTGTGTATGTTGTCTCACATACAAGACCACTGATTGGACCACTGTCATACTGTGTATGTTGTCTCACATACAAGACCACTGATTGGACCACTGTCACAGTGTGTATGTTGTCTCACATACAAGACCACTGATTGGACCACTGTCAAACTGTGTATGTTGTCTCACATACAAGACCACTGATTGGACCACTGTCATACTGTGTATCATTATGTTGTCTCACATACAAGACCACTGATTGGACCACTGTCACACTGTGTATGTTGTCTCACATACAAGACCACTGATTGGACCACTGTCAAACTGTGTATGTTGTCTCACATACAAGACCACTGATTGGACCACTGTCAAACTGTGTATGTTGTCTCACATACAAGACCACTGATTGGACCACTGTCATATTGTGTATGTTGTCTCACATACAAGACCACTGATTGGACCACTGTCAAACTGTGTATGTTGTCTCACATACAAGACCACTGATTGGACCACTGTCAAACTGTGTATGTTGTCTCACATACAAGACCACTGATTGGACCACTGTCAAACTGTGTATGTTGTCTCACATACAAGACCACTGATTGGACCACTGTCACAGTGTGTATGTTGTCTCACATACAAGACCACTGATTGGACCACTGTCAAACTGTGTATGTTGTCTCACATACAAGACCACTGATTGGACCACTGTCAAACTGTGTATGTTGTCTCACATACAAGACCACTGATTGGACCACTGTCAAACTGTGTATGTTGTCTCACATACTGGACCACTGTCAAACTGTGTATGTTGTCTCACATACAAGACCACTGATTGGACCACTGTCAAACTGTGTATGTTGTCTCACATACAAGACCACTGATTGGACCACTGTCAAACTGTGTATGTTGTCTCACATACAAGACCACTGATTGGACCACTGTCAAACTGTGTATGTTGTCTCACATACAAGACCACTGATTGGACCACTGTCATACTGTGTATGTTGTCTCACATACAAGACCACTGATTGGACCACTGTCATACTGTGTATGTTGTCTCACATACAAGACCACTGATTGGACCACTGTCACAGTGTGTATGTTGTCTCACATACATGACCACTGATTGGACCACTGTCATACTGTGTATGTTGTCTCACATACAAGACCACTGATTGGACCACTGTCATACTGTGTATGTTGTCTCACATACAAGACCACTGATTGGACCACTGTCAAACTGTGTATGTTGTCTCACATACAAGACCACTGATTGGACCACTGTCAAACTGTGTATGTTGTCTCACATACAAGACCACTGATTGGACCACTGTCAAACTGTGTATGTTGTCTCACATACAAGACCACTGATTGGACCACTGTCAAACTGTGTATGTTGTCTCACATACTGGACCACTGTCAAACTGTGTATGTTGTCTCACATACAAGACCACTGATTGGACCACTGTCAAACTGTGTATGTTGTCTCACATACAAGACCACTGATTGGACCACTGTCAAACTGTGTATGTTGTCTCACATACAAGACCACTGATTGGACCACTGTCATACTGTGTATGTTGTCTCACATACATGACCACTGATTGGACCACTGTCAAACTGTGTATGTTGTCTCACATACAAGACCACTGATTGGACCACTGTCAAACTGTGTATGTTGTCTCACATACAAGACCACTGATTGGACCACTGCCACAGTGTGTATGTTGTCTCACATACAAGACCACTGATTGGACCACTGTCACAGTGTGTATGTTGTCTCACATACAAGACCACTGATTGGACCACTGTCATACTGTGTATCATTATGTTGTCTCACATACAAGACCACTGATTGGACCACTGTCAAACTGTGTATGTTGTCTCACATACATGACCACTTATTGGTTTACTATCTATGTTGTCTCACATTAATGACCACTGATTGGTTTATTCTCTATGTTTTACAGGCAGGACCACTGATTGATGTAAAGATTGCTAAAGACAAAGATGGTAACAGACGTAACTATGCATTTATTGAATTCAAACATGATGTATCTATACCATATACTATACAACTCATGAATGGTATCCGTTTGTTCAATCGTCCACTCAATTTGCAATGTCGACCTGGAAGTAAACACTTAAGTACAGCCAGTCCAGGTGGACAAAGCAGTCCTATGTACACTCCAGAAGGTAGAAACAGTAGACCTACAACCCCTAACAGTCATGTAGCTGCACCCATGGAAGACATGCATTTCCACAGATCACACTCTATGCCTGCCAACTTATCTACCTTTGCTGACCAAAGGGGTCATCAGTCACATATGTCTGCACAGTTTCAAGGAACCCAGAGACAAGCAACAACAAGCCAATATGGCCATGGACATAGATATAGACAATTTCAAGAGTCTCCAAGTGGTTGGCAACAACAACCTGGGAAACCAATACCCATGACACCAGCACAAATTATGGCTATGAATCAACAACGATATAGACCACCTAATGTACATCATCAACCATGGCAACCATCAGGCCATCGTGGTCACTATGGTTACAGATAATATACTTTATAGATGAATAGGGTCAATGTGTTCAGGCTTTCTGGCAACCATGACATCATTATTACCACAGTGGCTACAAATACTAGTATTAAACAGGTTTCTATTTTTGAGGTCAATGCATATTGTTGCCAACATAGACATCAAGGTCATAGGTCACACTATTTATTCTAATGATTAAATTCTTTTTAACCTACCAGTGTTCTCCACATACTGTATGCAAAAATTATGGGGTGGCTAATTTGCATAAATGTTACCATACTAATTTGCAGCCATTTACATAAGTGTGCAAGCAGTTTTTTTATATACTAGCTACTTGATTGATCTAGTACATTTTACTTTACTTGTAGAATGGTAATAGCA